>NC_133562.1:10322500-10487500 GCF_048773025.1 Camelus bactrianus | reverse complement strand
ACTGAATTAGATTTAAAAATTGGCTTAATTATATGACAAAATATTTTCAGTCTTTGAAGTGGATCTCCCTATGTTAAAGAAATAGGCCTGTAAAATAGCTGATTGTTTTCTTCAATTTTGCTTCCTTTTTTCTTAATGCTTTTGCATAGCTTCTTGCTATAGTTTTTCCATTTTGTTTTATCTCATTTCCACCTGCAGCCGATTTTCATTTATCCCCACTCATGCCAGTTAGTGAGCATGGATAATGTAAAACTTTATACAAATGGTTTCTGTAAAACACCCACATGCTGTCCTATTCTGAAGCTCCATTTCTAGTTCCTCCAGCCCAAACCCTCCTACACTATTGGTGGGAATGTAAATTGGTACAGCCATTATGGAAAACAGTGCAGAGGTTCCTTACAAAACTAAAAATGGAATTGCCTTATTATCCAGCAGTCCCACTCCTGGGCATATATCTGGAGAAAACTCTTAATTTGAAAAGACACATGCACCCCAATGTTCATAGCAGAACTATTTACAATAGCCGGGACGTGGAAGCAACCTAAGTGTCATCGACAGATGAGTGGATAAAGAAGATGTGGTATATATAGATATACCATATACCTATGGAATATTACTCGGCCATAAAAAAGAATGAAATAATGCCACTTGCAGCAACATAATTAGTATTACACTAAGAAATTAGTATTTTACTAAGTGAATTAAGTCAGACAAAGACAAATAACATGCGGTATCACTTATATGTGGAATCTAAAATATGATACAAATGAACTTATTTACAGAACAGAAACAGACTCACAGACACAGAAAACAAACTTATGGTTACCAAAGGGCAAGCGGGTAGGGGAGCAATAAATAAGAAATTTGGGGTTAGCAGATGAAAACTACTGTATATAAAATAGACGAACAACAGGGTTCTACCGTATAGCACAGGAAGCTATATTCAACATCCTGTAATAAACCGTGATGTAAAAGAATGTGAAAAACAATTACATATACATATATGTGTGTATATACATGTATATACATAACCGAATCACTTTGTGCAGAAACTAACACAACATTGTAAATCAACTATTCTTCAATTAAATGTATATGTGTGTGTACATATAGTTCCTCCAGCCCAGAGTGAGGAGGGCACTAGTACGGTTGTTCTAAGATGGCCAGGAAACAGGGGAACCTTTTCCCAGGGTTCACTCCTTAACAGAAAGAAGCCTTAGGAATGCTTGGCTGCAAAGGAATTTAGCCAGGGATTGGAGGGAGGCAGGCTTGGGGTGGAATATGTGATGAGGAGAAGGAGTTCAGGTCAGAGGTATTATGCATAGTTCAAATAACGTGTGAAAATAATCAAAAAGCCACTGCACCCCACCTCCTTGGGGGCTCGTCAAACCAGCACCTATCCCCTGATTAACCTGTGAGTTCCATCAGCCATGGAAATTAGCACAGGCCCACTAGCCCTGGGCCTGGAAGAAATCAAGCTGTGGGAATGTACATATTTTAATAAAAATTGAATCTATGTCCCACAGCATCACTCCAGGACTTACTCAAGTTTATCATTCTTGCTGGCATCTAATGCATTATTGCTGAGTTAGTGGATCTGGAAAATTTGGGAAAGGGTTCAGAATACGTTGTGATGAGATTTTTGTAAAAATTTGTTTGCATACTTCAGCTACATGGTATAAAAAGATGTAAGTGGAAAGCACCAGGCGGCTTCAGTTCCTTGGGATTTGCATTCACACAACTTCAACAGGATATCTGCTTAATAGTGGGGGATTTTATGTATAAGGGTGTATATTGCATGCTGCATCCTTGGGTAACCTTCATAATTCATGTTCAAAAGTTGGTTCCGACAACTGTGTAACCCAGAAAAGATAGTTGAGACTTGAGGGAAGGTTTAAGAGTAAACAAGATATGCTATGACTAAGGCTGGAAATGCAAGTAGAGGAACTCTCTTTCCATCTGTAGCTGAAATTTTTGTTTAGCATGTCAGCTTCCTACACATTCTCTTTAATGTCTTATCTTCCTAAAACGCATTTAGTAATGACTATCACCCCTGTACCTGGGTGCTTAGGTACTAAAAAATGCTTTAAGAATGCAATCTGAAGACTGATAAATCATGTCTGTTTAGCTCAGAGGAAAGAAAAGCTAAGTGGGGACTTAGCAGAAGGGAATAATATTCCTAAAAGGAGATCAGTTTGATGCCAGTAAGCTTTTTGAAGTAGAAACTAATTTGAAAGCATAGAGGTCATGACTGAAATGGAGGACTGGACCAGACTATCACATTTGAGCAATTTGCAGGGAAGTTTCCTTAAACACAGTAAGTAGATGGAGTATAGAAGAGCTTGCCAAAGCCAGCAGTGGAAAGAGGCTCAGGGAACTAGATGGATTTTTGGACAGTTGGGATGACTCGGGTAGAGCCACAAGCAGCATTTTAGAGGCTAATCCTAGGAGGCATGACAAATGTATTCGTTGAGTGTCTGTTATAATTTCAGACCTTAATGGGTATGTGGTTTTCCCCTCAAACTTTAAATGTTCCAGAGTGTCTACCTATCACTCTCTAAATTTAAATTTTAGTACCAAGAAGCAATGAATAGTCTTTCCTATTAAAACAATAATGCATGCACCCTTCACTTCACCCTGCCCCCACCCCACCCAAAAAAAGAACTCCAGGAATTGTATGATGTGTACGTCAACTTCTGTGCTGCGATACATGAGGGTAAATGAAGAATGTAACACTATTTGTTACAGGGAGACAAATTATAGCCTTTGTTTCATGTAGAAAGTGTAGGGGTGGCAGTTTGAGAGTAAATTCCATCAAAATCTCCCTGCTAGAATGCCAGCATTGTTCTGCATTCATTTTAGCATAAGGTTTCATTATTTGCTGATTTTTAATATCAGTCAGTCATTGTTAGCATCACTGAATTAACTCTGAACCCTGTATCAGTAAAGAGCCTTATGTTGCCCCATTTTATAATAACAGTGCAATACAAATTAAAATTGCATCTGTTAAGATTATATCATATATTTAGATTTCAGGAGACAGAAACACAGTATTCTCCTGAACGTAATGGTTGGAGCCAATAACCTATAACCAATTGCATACTTTTTCTATTGCAAAATCTGAACTATAAGGATTACGTTTTGGAAAAGATTATAAATCTGTCACCACTAATCCAATCTTCACAGTGGCTTTGTAACCAGTTACAGACTAAAGATCATTACTTCTCTTTCTCTGATTTTAATCTTAACACATACTTGATATTCCACAACTTTCTTTTGTTCCGTCAGCACGTGCATTATAAAGTGTACAACATTAATAAATAGAGGCGTAATGAATGTGGCTAATTGATTTTGGCAGTCAGAGACTGGCACACTTTTTATACAATAGGGAATCCATTCAAAGAAGCTCAACTGCTATAGAAAACAAGTCTTCGATGCAGTGATGGTTTCGAGTTTGGAGTCTGTGTGAGGGGAGCAGAATGCAGTTACTCACAGTAGTTCCCCGCTGATTGCTGTTACTTTTTTTGGTGTTTTGTTTGTTTGTAATACTCCTTTATTGGATTCTCATTTCACTAAATAAAATTTTATGTTTTGGTGTATATATGAATTCTGCAGCACAGTTGTGAATGCAGTTTTTGTAAGTTGCCTGTTTGTCAAAACTAGAGATACATAACAGGGCCAAGAAGCTATAGCCAATCCCTCTCCCTGTCTTTGATCCAATCTCGTTATATTTTCTTGCCCCAGACTTTTTAGTACTGGAATCAGTCTATCCTCCTACAAATATCCACGGAAAGCCACTGACTTACTTAGAGACAAAACAGGTTTATTAACTTGTAAGCACGAATGCCAAGATACAGCTTCTAGTAGATGTTAGTGAAAAATTAATTCCTTGAAACTCCAAGGGAAAAATAGGCCTGAATTGTATGACCAGTCTTACCTTTAAAAATGTGAGTGGCCTTCAAAACCAATTTTGCCTCCTTTATAAAATCTTTGAGCACTGAATTATATTACATGGCTGCGATTTAATAGTGGACATGAGATCAAATTGGGTGTCACTGAAGCATTAATCAACCTCGTGTCATTACAGGTAGTTAACAACTCGTGTGTTAAGCTTTGTCATTCGAAACCAGAGAGAGTGTGTACCAGCAGGCTCATCACTTACTGTAGTCACAACTGATTTAGAGGAGATAAAGAATGACTGTTGTTAAGGGCTTACAGGAAATAAAATTTATATTAAAAATAACTTTTTGCTTTGCCATCTGGCACCACCAAAGGGCGAAGATGTTGTGTTTGACTGCAATTAGGAAAAACTCTAATGGGAAGTCAGTCATTTCCAGGCACAGTGCAATTGATTTTCCACCAATCAGAATAGGGAATGAGATACTCTAAGTCTATTATTATTAAATTATTTATGAAGTCATATTAAATCTGGTCATTAGTTCTGGCATTTCAGGTTAGTGAAGATTTTCCAATCACTGTGATGACAGGAGCTAGGGAGAGTGTTTTGTGACTTGAGCATCAAACGCCACCTTTGGTTGGTGTGATTAAATGAGATAAGCGAGTTTTTCTTAAAAACATAAAAACCACTTTTATAAACAAACATCTTCATCCTAACTGAAGTATTGCTAGTCCTACTGGCTGTGAACTCTTGTTAGCTTTTTGAAACAGAAAAAAAAAATACTTATTGGGAAAGATGACACCCTAAATCAATGTTTATTGTATCATTAATGAAACAGCGAGTAGTGACATATTTTAAGTTTCTTTCATAAAAAGCCCTAATAAGATGCAAAATTATTTTATGATTGCAGTCTAACCAACTCATACACACTGAGGGAACACAGTGAAGATTTGTAAGGACTTTATTGGTAGATTGAGGTTAACCTTTGGATCTCTTACTCAGGTTTTAAAAACTGCTAACCCAGTTACCTTAAACATAGTCCAACTCTCCACACTCTGTTCCCACCCTCATTTCTGTACCCTGGAAGCAACTTTAGGATAGTTGCTTTTCAAGAATCACACAAACTGTAGATTCTAATTTATTTAAAATAGGAGCAGTACTAATTTGACCACCTTAGATGAGTCCTTTGACCTCTCTGGTCCTCCAGGGTCCTTATTTATACAGTCAAGGGGCTGGACTTAATATGTTTAAACTAGTTTTTATTGTCTCTGACGTGGATGGTATTCACCCTACACTTTTATAAAGAATAGCAACAGAAAGACAAATCTCAACATGAAAACTGCCTGCTTTGCCCTTGAAATCTATCATTTCATTGGTAACTTGGAATTCTTTACCTGTCCTGGAAGAGGAGGTCTGGAGTCCTGTGACAAGCTTTACCCCTCACTAGCTGTCCGCCCTCAGAAAGTCACCTCTTCAATCTGAGTGGGTTGTTTTCTCTATACAGTGTGGGTTGAAAATACCAGTGCTGGACACTTTCACACAAGTCTCATGATGATCAGTTGAGATGTTGTGTTAAAGTTCTTTAAAAAGCGTAAAGCAATAGGAAAGTGTAAGCTGTCAAAAATGTATATTTTTGTCAACAACTGGAGGCTACGTGGAAACCGTAGATTGAAGACGGCTCTATGTTACAGGAATAGTTGGCTGGTTAAAAGCGAAACCACCTCAAGAAGGAAAGCAAAGTACTTTTAGCCTGTTCATAGAATAATTATAGTGCCAGGAACATTTAGGAGCAATCATTATGGAAACTATTACTTGTTAACATTTCTTTCTCTCCCTCACAATAAGAAGCTTATATATGTAAATATAGAAAGATTTCAAACACACACACACACACACACAGAAACCAGTGGGTGTAGGTCCAAATGGTACAGGCTGTGTAATGAGTATTATTGTAGACTGCAGCAAAAACAAGAAAGATTAGCCCGAATCCTCAGCTTGTGCACAGTTGATGTTGGTGGCTCACACTGATGTAGTCGCAGGATGGTGCGTGTGTCTGGGGTACCACACGTGCCTGGAGGGGATCTCAAAGTAATTGGCGTGGCGCTCCCGTCAGGGTCTAAGTGTTGGGCATTGTTCGTATCATATTGAGCGGTGTGGCTCGTGCAGTTTAGGAACTTGGGCGGGTTTCAATGATTTCTCTTTCGGAGATAATTTTATAGATATTTAACTCCCTTCTCTCCTCCCTCCCCCGGATTTAAAATCAAGGTTTTGCTGTTGTCTGTTGTGGACTGCTTTTTGTTGGGAAGTCTGTGCCTCTCCTGGTATGTGTTTGGGACCGGGTGCATACTACACCTTTTCAGTTCCACAGGGATGGGACCAGATGGAAGAATTTGATTATCTAGCAGTAGAGGACCAACTGTTCAGTTGGATACAGAACCGGGAGAAAAGGGTTGAAGAGATCTAAAATGGCTGTCGTATGTGGAGCCAACAGTTTCCGAAGGGAACCAGGCAGGCACTGAGGTGTAGTAATGCAGAATCTCTTCCAAGTACCAGCTGGGGCTTTCAGGAGCCGCTATCCCCACAGCAGACACTCAGCAGGCTCCAAGCAGCTTGACTTTACCATATGTGGAACTTTTTATTCTCCACCTCGCTCCCCAGAGGGACGGGCCGCGGGGACACGAGAGGCAGGTGAATTGCTCTTAATGCAGAGCACTAAATCACTGGGTTAACATGAGAAGCCTGGAGAGAGGAAATGGATCTGCAGAAGACTGACTCGGAGTCTCTTAACCTTGGAGCTATTCTGAGCACCAAAAAAGATGCCGCATAATGTTTCATTAGACGTTCACCTTGTGCGTGCCCTCTTCTGTGCAAGCGACCTTTCCATCCTTGTACATATTTTTTAAATGCTTTTAAAAGCCACTCAATACTTCAGAATGCTAACTGTACATTTTTTATTCACACAGAATCATACCTTTAAAGTAACGAGGGAGCCGAACAGCGCTGCAATCTGTGATTTGTGGGAATTTCTTGCTTTCTCTCCGTTCAGACACCCCAGTTTGACAGATGGGGCACAAAGCCACAGAGCAATCCATAACTCCAGTTTGTATCATAAATTTTTAGTCCCTCCTCCTCCACCAAATGCTTGCTTCATGGTAGCTAGAATCCTCATGCAACAATGTTGGCATGAATTGGTATAATTTAAGACATTTCTTCCGATTGGCCTTAGGAAGTCATTTTTACAAGGAAAGGATCAGGAAGGGCTGGTGAGATTTAAAATCAACAAGCACCCACCTGGGTCCGAAAAGGACCAAAATACAGATTTATTCACTGGGGTCCTTTTTCAGAAATCTTTAACAGGTAAATTTTATAAATGTCTTCCAATTTGATGAGATTTATTTTATTCCTAAAAAGCCTCTGTCATTTTGGACTGTGTTGCCTTTTGAATTAGTACATCCACTTGCCCTTAATATTTCAGTTTTTTATTGCAGGAGTACTTAAGTAGGAGAGATCTGGTTTTTTTGGGGGGGGGGTTGTATTTTTTTTAAAGCCTGTGAATTTTGGACTGGTCAGGAGACAAGCAGCCCACAGAAAAATGTGGAAAATTGTAGTGAGCATGAATCTCTGAAAAGCAAAGCTGCATTTAATACAGAGCTTCCAGGTGAGCTGCAGTGACACCTTGTTGATTACCGTTTGGTGACCATTTCCCTCTGAGGCAATAAGTACCCATTCAGGTGAACCAGGTTTACCTGTGCTGGAGAAAGAGAGCAGTTAGCCATCTCTTTCTCAGGCCTTAAGGAATATGTGCTGGGCCACAGATGAATCAGCAGAAAAGCAGTGATGAGAAATATATAAAGTAAAGGCAGATTAAAGTTAATTCCTAGTTAATGGAATGAAAGGAAATGTAAACACTGTTTTCCAAGACTAGTAGCATGTTAGCCAAATTAAATACATGTGATGGATGTGCAGTATTAATCCATCTCTTCAACAAATATCACTGTACAAACTAAATCAGATAGTGGGCCAGTGATTATAGAGCTGCAGATGTAGTAGGTCAAACAGATTCAAGTTACTACTTGAATAGATGGTGCTGTCTTGCAGAAGGAAGCTAATTCTGCCAGTTATTCAGGTATATGTTTTCAGTAATAATTCATATTAACAGAGAGCTGGACGTTCCTGCCATGATTGGTGGCGGGGGTGGGGGGGGCTTGCCATGCAGAAGCAGCTACGTTCCTGCTGGGAAAAGTTTTGAACTCTCTGTATTAAAATTATATCCACAACAAAAATAAGGAAAGCTAAAAAAAAAAAAAAAATAAGGAAAGCTGATATTACACATTCCATGAAGTGTCCTTCTGTTATCCTGGGGAGGAACGGGTGTGTGTGTATCTTTATCTCTTTTTTAAAAATAATAATTTTCAGTATTTCCAGTATTTTGAATGTGCCAGCATCAAGATCTAGAACAAGAGAATTATCCTGTGGTGAGACAAAGACAAAAGTCTTGTTTAAAAAAAAAAAAAATCCAAGGAAGTTCAGGATACACACTGAGACAAATTCTATTCACCTAGTGAATTTCAGGTTTACTCAGCTGCTCTGGAACTTTGGACACTGGGATAGCTGCAGTCAAAGGGTAGGGGCCGACGTATACAGCAGCAGGTTTGATTTGTAGAGAAGTCCTCACCCTCTTTATTTTTTTTATGAAGACTTCATTTTTTAGCGTAGTTCTAGGTTCACAGCAAAACTGAAGAGGAAGCTACAAAGACTTCCCGTAGACTCCCTGCCCCCACACCCGCATAGCCCCCTCCAGAGTGGACCACGTGTTACAGTGGATGAACCTACAGCGACGCATAGTAACCACCCCCAACCCATAGTTCCCATTAGAGTTTACTCTTGGGATTGTCCCCTGCGTCTTTTAGTCCATTAAAAAGAACAGTAGAAACTTCAATGGGATGTGACAGCGGAGTTTGTGGGTGGGAAAGTGTTTTAAAAGATTTCCTTGAAATCTGTATTTATAGCGTGTAGCTGCATAGATGAATGGCACCTTTGTGTCATCAGTGGGCTAACCTACCTACAACACTTTTTGAGGGGAGAGACTAGAAGTGGTTGCGGCCACTGGGATGTCGGCTGCTGGCTGTTACTGATGATTTAAGCCAGTTAAACACACAGAGTGGTTCTTTTGGTGTCGTTTGGCAGCAGACTCTGAAATGGAGTTGCATGATAAGGAAGAGCCCAGGGTACGCACAATGTCTTGTGCACATGTGCTAGGATCAGTGCAACTCATAAATTCAAATTACTTTTAAAAGCTGGCCATGATACATTTGCTCATTAACCATATGGAAAATGGCACGCAGGAATTTTCTACAGTGTATTTTCAAAGAAAGAATCCAATTGCAGACAGACATTCCTTAGTACCATGTTTATGCAGCTGTACTTGTGATTAAATTACACCAACTCAGGCCCACGTGTAGCCACAGAACTTACTAGTTCGAGCGCAGAGTACCTTGCAAAACTATGAGAACTCGCGTCGTGATGTTTGCTGGCCTCTCGGCCACTGTATCCAGCAAGCATCAAAAGTCACGCATGTGCTTAGAGGTCTCAGGAGAAGGGGCCGGGGGACAGAGCAGGGCTGCTCGCGCCGTGTGAGGAGCTTTGACAGTCTACCGGGGGGGACTGTGGGATTGCTGCTGTCAGCAGTTCCAACAGTGCAAACAGTATGAAGAAGCTTCCACAGGGATTGAATTACTGAAGACTTCTGCTCCGTGTTTTTTGGTATAATTGAGAGCACAGAGGGAGCTTGATTTCTCTGTCTTATGATTTGAAGGTGAAGACAAGAGCCTGCAGGGCCCTGTCAGAGTTATGGGCATGCTCAGCCCAGACTTCAAAAAACGCCTAATTCCCAGAAAAGCGCACAAGGCTGAATTGCTTACCTGAATATAAAAGATTGACTTTCACTGAATCATTTAACACACAGCCATATTAATTGCATTTTGAAAAAGAAAAGCAGCATAGAGTACAGTGCGTCGGGGAAAAAAAAAAAGTACGGGTGTTAAAAGAGGTGCTTCGATGTGAATGCACGTCTGAGAGTGAGACGGGTGCGTACGGCTGCTTTGACAGGCTGGGCCGCACACGCAGACACCCAGGCCGTGTCTTCTGGAGGGAGCACGTCAGTGTTCATTGTCATCTCCGTGGAAAGTGAATGCGTGCCCCTGCTCTGTGTCCTGGAAATGGAGCTATCTCTAGGTGCATTATGTGCTTACACTTCACTGGTGGATGGAACTGCTATTCTGATGGCACAAAACATAAATAAGAGTAAAAGGTGCCAGTTGGCCGTCTTATGTCACTATCAGCATGAAAGGTGAACTGAGGGGGCCTCTCCCGGTGGGGGGATGGAAGGAGCCCCCAGGGAGGGGCAGTGATGTGCCCTCCCTTTTCATGCACAGCCTGATCCACGTGCTGCCCGTGTGTGGGGAGAAGCCAACCATGACGACTTAGTCCCCTGGGGAGGGCAGAAATCTCCGGAGATGCGCCCCCAAATAAGAGAGCAGAGCATCGCCACCTCCGCATACAGTTTAGATCAAACTGATGAGAACACAGAGGATGTTTTTGATTTTCCTCCTTTCTTTCCCTGCAAAAATGGGGTCAAAATGCATGGCAAAAAAAAAAAAAAAATGAAACCTTGGAACGGTAGCTTGCTGCTAGGACTCATGTGCTGGCGTGGGAGAAAGTATGTGTCAAAGGAGAAGTGTTTTTGCACGCACACACTCTCCTCACAGGATGAACATGTTCCTCCTTTCACCACCCCTTAACCTCCTCTGCCAGCGTCGGCTGTCCTGCCCGGTCTTGACGCCTAGATCATGTCACGGGCATCCTTCCATCTGAAACCGAATTAACCCACTGCAGGGACAACCCCGCAAGGCACGGAAGCTGCGAATGTATTTACCCAGTTAACCAGCATCCTTTATTTAACTATTCCTGCCTTAAGCTTTCAGGGGGAAAAACATACCCCCCTAGAACAAATACCCATTGTTAGCTTCACTTCCACATCGCCCGCAAGCAGATCTTTCCCACTTGGGAGTAATATCCTGTTAGCTATGTTTAATTCTTATTTCACCTGGGGGATTGAGAGTACCAAATGATTTCAGCTGTTCAGGCATTACATTTCGGTCTGTCCTCTCCTTCTGCCCCTGTCTTCCTCACTTACTCCTTCTGGGACCTTCTTACCATTTATAGCAAAAGGACAGCTTTTCTCTAAATCCACACCAGCAGGCCCTACTCAAAAAAGGAACCTTCTGAGATGTCAAGAGGGAAGGATGCACTCACACACATGTGCGCACTCACTCACACACACACACACGCTCCACACTTCCACTCTACCTGTGTTTGGCAGTGCTCCCATCCTTGTAACATCACCACTCATCCTTCACCAGATCCACTTCTTTTCCCACTTTGCAAAATGCCCTTGAGGAGGGATATGTGTGTGTCCATGTAGCTTTTAGTTAGGGGCAGTTTACCTTTGGCCACGAAATGGACATGGTGTGCGTGGTGTTACCACAGGCGTTCTGTTCCAATAGCATTGTGTCTTAACAACAAAGCCCCCCGTGAAACTCAATAAAATTACCAATTTCACAGTTGATTTTCTTCCTGCTCTGCTCTGCAGCCCTCACACTCCTGGCCTGTCTCCACGCACTGCAGGGGATGGTGTTGGACCAAACCAATAACACGATGCTAAAAAAGGGGCTTGCTAGAAACCAGGCTGATCTTGACTCTAATTAGGGGGTCCGGCAACTTTTAAATCTTTGAACCATCTTTGTCGTTAAAAAATAATGCTGTCAATTTATTATGAATGGAAAGAATGCCGTTGTCTGTGGGGTTATCAGATCTCACGCTTCTGTTTGACTCAGGCCGTAGTTACGTGGCCCAGAACATAGGTGGATCCACTTTATTTCTCATACTACGCTGTGTTTTCTCCTCTGATATTATTGACTACTCTAACATTGGTAATTTAAAATCGATCAAAGCTGTATGACCGAAGGTGTATAAACCTTGGATCATTGATTAGAAAGCAAGCCTTTCAGCTACTAACTAGCTATAAGATCCTGAGTTATAGTCCTTTCTTATCTCTGTTTCCCCTTAATGAAAGGATAAAATTAAGAATGAGCAGCTGAGAAAAATACGTACCAGTGCTATTTTATTTTAATCTTTTAGGTTAATAGTTAAATAATGAATGTGTTTGAAGGCTCAGGTGAGCCAGGACTTAGCATATTAAATCCTGAAGGCCTTGTTAACTATAGACCAAAAATCTGACCGAATGCTCCCTGTAAGACACAGCTTGAAGAGCTGAGCCTAAGTTATGATGAATGTCTTGTTCTGTGATAGAAATATTCCAGTCACAGAGGTAACTGACTTGGCATTAGTTCAATTTCTACCTTCCTGTTTTTTTCAGGAGCCACATCCAACCCTGAACCCATACCCACGTTTGATACGGACTTTATTATTGAAGTAACTTTGTCAGTAATCTTCACGGCATTCTTACAGAAAAGAACAGGCTGTCTAGTCTGGTGCTAAAAGCTCTGTTGGACTTGCTTTACAATCTCTGATATCTTAGAGAAAACACTTAAAAATTTGTTGGCCAGCAAGAAAAGACTGTTGAACGGGTGATTGATTAACGGACCCAGTGAATGAAGGAGTGAACTTAGACACTGAAATGTACAGTGGTTTGATGTGTTGCAGAAGCAGAGATCTAGTGATGTAAATGTCACTTAGAAGCACTGCCTTTTGAATCATCATAGGCTCCCATTCCCATCCATTATACTAGTATAATTTGAAATCACACTTTGCTTTCATGTCCTTCAGTGGTCATTCTTAACTTTATTTTTTTTTCTCTCTAGTTTGATTAAAGGTTATGTCTTTTTTGCAGGTCTTCATTTGCAAGAATCTTAAGAGTGATAGTTATCCCCACGTATAAGTTATCCCCACATACGTAAGACCTCTGTGCCATCATTTGTAACTTCCTTGAAGCTACTGTTTGTAAACAGCATTTGGTTTCAAACTGGAGCACAATGATTGTTCTCTTCATGACCGCTTGGAGAGGAAGGAAAATTGGCTCAGATGAGCTAAAGGATGACCCAGCGACAGAGTTCCTCTTGGGGAAATGTGATTCACAGGGGAGATTTAACGTTACTTACATTGACTGTCCCATACCCCGACTCCCCCCAGGATTGAGAGGTTTGGAAATCCCACAGAAGGCAGCTCCCATGTGTGCAGGAGTTGCTGCTTATCATGTTGTAACCCGCCATCCCTGTTAATGAAGTGGTTGGGGAATTTCAGAAGTCAACTCGCTTGTCTGTCTTCTAGGGCTGGCAATCAGAACGTGAATAGCTCCATTAGTCTGAAAACATCGAACACATCAGATTCTTTTGGTGCTTAAGCTACTCTCTACATTGTTCCGCTCTGTCCTGCAGTAACCCAAGTCACCAGCATATAGTTTTCAGAGTTATTGCTTCAGTGTGCAAACTGTATGTGCAAACTTCCATTCACTCAGGAGATCCTGTGATTTTGTGAGTTCCAAATTGGCCGACTCACTTCAAAAAGGTTTTCAGGAAAATTAAATCCAGTAGTTTTCATCTGTCTTCTCCAAAGCATCCTGTTAGACCGTGAACAGTGGGAAGAGTTGAAGAAACACACCATTTTATTGATAATCAGTCCTCATCCGCAGTATTACCCATTTCACCACACACCATGAACCCTGAAACTAGCTGCCAAAAACCATTCCTCTCCGTTGTGTCCATGAATAGTGGCAGCTCCTTTTTCTGGACCCCCCACACCAGCTGTCACACTCGATTTCCAGGAGGTTTTCTATACGTGCTTCCCCAATCACTTGAATTGCCTTAGAATGATTAAAATCCTTTGCGTTGAAGGGAAAGTGTCCCAAACAAAACTCCCCCGAACACTGTGTGTGTGTGTGTGTGTGTGTGTGTGTGTGTGTGTGTGTGTGTGTGTGTGTGTGTGTAAAATGTATTAGACAACCCGCCTTCCATCAGGTGAACTGAGGGAAAAGGAGACAAAGGAGCGTGGCGCTCGGTGATACCTCCAGCCTGAGGTTCTCCCGTCACCAGCTTTCATAATGAGTATATTGCATACGACCATGAGCTATCATGACTGTGACCTGCCTCCGGAGGTCCCCTGCCACATCTGTATTAACAGCTGCGTCTGCTGCACGGTAACCTTATTAGCTTGTCACAGCTGAGCCAGGGGCCTCAGGAGGCATTAGCCTGCGTCCCCAGGGAGGCCTGGTACTTCTGCTCTCCCTAAATTCAGTTTGGTGCCCGACATTTAACATCAGGACCTGCTGAATTTTATTTTGAATTATCTGCTATAGTAACTCCAGCAGAAAACAGCACACACACGCACACCCTCCCCTCAAAATTGGCAACCTCCCCAAATGCCGTCTCTAATTCCCATTATGGCAGACGGCTTGTCTGTTTCATAGGAAAAGCAATGGAAATATCAGAAGAATTCTCACCCTGGTTTCTGTTTTTCTTTTCACTGTGGGAAAGTACAAAGTGTGTAAAGAACACAAAACCCAAAGCGCATATATGTGGCAATTTATCTGTGGAAATTTTACTTCCCAACCTGACATGAGACTAGTAAATAAAGTCCCTGTGAATGCAGGTGTGGTAAGGAAATCAGGCAGGGTGGTGCGTGTCTCTGTATGTGGCGTGTGCACATATGCAAGTGTAATGTGTAAAAGAACCCAGCTTTTCCAACTGAGCTTTTAAACAAGTGCTTCATCACTTGTTTCAAATTAACCAGGTGACGTTGATCTCAGCAAAGTACGTGGCATCCATTCATTCATTCATTTACCCTTTGGACAGTAAATGTGACAAAGAAGCATTAATTCACCTGGAAACATAGCTCAGTCAACATCCTAAAGGATATTCCCATAATGCACTAGTGACTGCTCATAAAAGGTACTTTCCCCACTTTCTTCTGTTGGGGGAAAGCTTACCCAATTTCGGTTTCATGAGCTTTGCATTTAATGTGGCCCTGCCAGCAAAGATGGATAGAGTAACACGCCACTAAAGTAACCCTTTGATGGCTAATTCAGATCGTGTCTAGCAGAATTCCACCTTGGACCGAAAGAGTGTTCTCGAGGCTGAGCTGTCTGGTGCCCATCTGTACACTCTCATCTCCTCATCTCTGATCCTCCCAGAGTATTTCCTTAAGGATTTCCTGATAATAGTTACAAAATAATAACCTATTTTCTTTAGCTAATTTTATGCCATTTTTTTTTACCTATCATTTGTAGAATAGTTTGCCCTGAGACTAGCATTTTACATGGGTTGTCTCACTTAATTGGCTGGTTATGTTGCGACCCTGGTTTTACAGTCAGGAGGCTGAAGGAGGCTGAGGGACTTACTCAAAGCCACGTGTCTGGTCCTGTGCCCTTCCTGGCAAGTGTAATCTAGTTGACCTTGGTATGAAATTTCTACATTGCATGCGATGACATGGCCCCGACTGTAAGACCTTTTATTCCTTCCAGTCCCTGTCAAGGCTCACAGTTTCTTTTCTCTCTCGAGTATCTCCCATGTGGACCAAACTACTCTGAATTTTACACTGACCCACTGGATCGATGCAGACCTAACTTGGCTACAGCCCCGTGTTACCCACAGCTGCGACTGACAGTAATTCCCCCTCAACTTTACAACCCTAAGAAGTCCATTTTAATTCTATGGCTCCTTTTTTGTTACTCAATATTAGTCATTTCTCCTCTGTAAAAAGCAACTTTTGCACATTCCCTGGTTTAGATTATTTCCTCAGCCAGTAATGGGAGGAAACTTAAATGTGGCATGGCGCCATCACTAGACCTTTCCTGCCCTCAGGATATGCCTGGGTTCTGGGGTCATCCTGGCTTTGGGCAACACAGCACATACATGTACTGTGAAGGAAATGAAAAGAAAATTGTGGAAAAAACTGTTTAGCTCACTTTGTAGGCTGTACCCCAGCAGGCCACGTGAGCACAGCTTCATCGATAATGACCAACTTCTCAGTTACCTGTAACCATGTCCCAAAGCGGCTAAGCAGCCGGCTTCACCTTCCCGTCCCTGTGAAGAAGGCCCGCGAGCGGGGTTGACCCGGCCAACCGCAGCTGCTGCACAGGCCTGTGAAACGCGACCAGGGGTCTCCACACTTCATGTTTTTTATCTCCCAGGTCTTTCCCCAGTTACTTGCTGTTTCCTCCTTTCATCTTTCCATTTGGTAGATCCGTCTCTTCTTACTTCATTTCCTTCCCCTCTTCTTCCCTGTGTTCTTGGTCCCTGACTGTCTTAGGGAGCTGCTCTTTTTGTGCCTTAGTGGTTTCATACATAATGGTGCTTTCTTTTCCTCTTAAAATTCCTTCCTGAGGAATCTAAAGATAGAGCAAAACTGTGCCTATTTTTTTTCTTTAAATAATCTGTAATTTTTCTGATTATGGCCAAATTGGGAAATGCAGAAAACTATAGAGGAACATTAATTACTTACAGCCCCAATTCTACAAGCCAAATGATAACATTTTGATATATATTCTTCAAGTTTTTCTTCTTCAGCCTTTTGTTTATACAAATATATACACACATGAGTGTATACTTTAAATAGGAGTGTGATCTTAATATACAATATAACGTTTTAAGTGCTTTCTGCTTTTTTAGTATTATTATATAATGCACATATTTCCAGATTATTAAATATTCTTCAAATATATCAAATACATAAGTAACACTTATTGAGTGCTTATTATTTGTCAGCGCTGTGCTAACTCAACATATGAATTCATTTAACTAAGCTACAGCTATTCCATGAGACAGGGGCTGCTGTTGTCCCTATTGTGTATTTAAGGAAACTGAGACACTAAAAGATTAAGTAACTTGCCCCAGTCACAGAGCTAATGGTTGGCAAGATTTGGACTGAAGAGTTTGAAGTCCAGAGGCTGTGTTCTAAACCACTGAGATACACTGACTCTTTATACACCTAAATAATTCCAAATAGCCCTTCAAATACTCTGCTCATCTTTACTGAAGCAGTGCACTTGGACATTCTGCATAGTCTGAGCTGGACGTTTTTAATTGTTGCCCATATGTTACTCTTTTCAGCAACACTGTAATGAACTTTGTCCTCCAAAAAACTGTATTTTTATCTCTGATTACTTCAGGATAAATTCTTACAAGTAAGAAAGTATGAGAATATGCTTAATGCTCTTCAGATGAATTTTTGTCCTGTTACACATTTCTCCCTCTTGTGTGTGAGGAGACCCATTTCCTCAAGCCCTTGATCACAATGAGTAATAGACTTCTAAAAAGTAGACATTTTAATTTTTAAAACCTCCATCTGATAAATACCACCAATACCTCATTTCAATTTCCAAATATTTATTACTAGTGAGATTGATTTTTTTCATCCTTTATTCACCATTTCTATTTGATATTTTAGAAAAAAGAACTTACTCATGCCTTATGGCCATTCAAAATGAGCTTTTGTCATTATATTACTGACTTAAAAGAACATTTCACATTACTATTTTCCCACTTTTTTACTGTTTTTGTCTTCTTAATGGTATTTAATATAGGTATGTTAATTCTTAAATGTTTAAGAATGCAACAGGTACATTTTAAATTATCTAATAAATAAAGGATACTAGCCTTTGCAAATTACATCAATCAATAGATTAAGAAAATGCTCTTACCTGACATGTGGATACAGACAACATATCAAATTTAAGTCAAGACCTGAATGGATTAAGCCAGGTCCAGTCTTTCCACGTGGCTTCCTGGACTTTTTAAAATACTTCCTATTTATGTGCGTATGCACATGTGTGAATTTTGCATCTCTGCTTTGAAAAAGTGAGCGAGCACGAGGAAGTGTTTCTTCTTAAACATGGAAAATTGACATGTAGATTTTTATACAGTGAAATCCCCAGACGTAGAGGAAGGCTGTCGTGGAAAGATCACAGGACTGGTTGATGGGAGCTGGACTGTCAGTCTGGTTCTGCCATTTTATCCAAAAGGCTATAGACAAGTCCATTTCACCTTATTTATAAAGGTTTTTGTAGTAGACAGTGTCTAAAGTTTCTTTTTCAGTTTAACCTTCTCTTAATTTACCCATGAGTGTAGTCCACCGTACCTATACAGAGATGCTCCACTTTAAAGACAGCTTGTCTCTCCTTTCCTATCCCTGGCACTCCTAACCCATCTATGATTGGATATAGGTTATTTACAACTGATTTCACGTAAGTAAATATTACCTCCCTCTCCCATTAAATTTCAAAAAGTTAAGGGACACGTAAAATATCTTCTTCTACTATATCTGGGATGTAGTTGACACCCTCACTTATAACAAGAATGTGTTGACTAACTGATTGATTGATTAAAACTTCTGAAGCCCACCTTTGCCTATTCTGCCCTACTCTGCCTCACCCCTACTTTAGGGTTCCTTAGAACCCTCAACTTTTTTGTGGCATCGGATCTCATCAAGGTTAGGGACATGACTCAGACATTGACCTATTTCTGGATATTTCTGGGGAAAATCCTTTGTTCATATTCCATGTCAATTGACCAACTTGTGTAAACTCTCAATAATTAATTAATAGAAAAGCACCAATTTTTGAACTTGTGGACACAGCCATAGCCTCCGTTCCCAGCATGTTTCTAATTTAATAATTGCTTTAATAGTTGTAGAAATAAACCCTTTTAGGGAAAGATCATTTTGGATTTCAGACTTTTTCTGGAAAAATGGCTAGAACCAGAATGAAATCAGCCTGTCTTGTAATCTGGGAGACCTTGACTCTGCCGGTGGCAACTGACTGTCAGGGCAGAGTAGTTTCAGATTTGGAAGATGCTCGGCGTTCTGCAGGGACAGCAGGGCACGGAACTAGGCGTTTTCGTATTGCTTCCTTCATCTTGCTGCTGTTTCTCTGACTCCTCCCTTTGCCCACCCTGATTTCTTGGAACCACTGGTATCAGAGCTGGAAAAGCTCGGGATTCTGTAAGGGCGTTCCCGGATCTGTGGTGGTTCTGCTGCATTCCGTTAGGATTGGTGAGACTTAGAACTGGGCAAAGGCGAGTTGAGGAGAAGGAGGAGAAGCAGAATGGGTTATGGGACAAAGGAAAAAAACTGCAATCCTGCTCAAGCCTTTGAAGTGTTAGACGATCCATCTGCCTGTTTGAGTCTGAGGCTGAATCCCTTTTTAAAATGCATCAAATGTTTGAGTGTGAAGCTCGGTCCTGACAGCATCTGTGATTCTCTGTGGAGACATCGCACCGGTTTCCCAGACGTTGTCTGTATTCACACGAGAAGGGTTTGATCCAAAGGCCTAGCCGGAGTGGGACCGTGCGGAGCTGGAGTAGACAGGTCGTTTCAGCAAGGTCCTGTGAAGTCTCCGCAGCCAGGCCCCATAAAATCCGAGCGGGAAGAGCTAGAGGCTTTCAGTTCCAGCCCGCAGCCGTGTTGTCAAGTCTCTCATTATCCTCGGCACCAAAGGATGACAGGAAACGGGGCAGGACCAAGCAGGCTTCCCCCTCACTTTGTAAATCCTGGTGCAGATGGAATTTATGGACAGTATAGGAAGTAGATTTTTAATTTAAGAGCACAGACTTTTGTTAGAGAATTGTGATGATATGATTTCCATTTCCACGACCAAGCGGATTACTTAAAGCCTCAGTGTGGATTACATGCAACTTGAAATTTTCGCTGACCATCTTCTCCACACTGGCAGCATTCAGGCGCTCTGAGCAGCACCACTGCTTGTACCCAAAGACATAATAAACAGTCATCGGCACCAGTGAAAAAATTCACACTTAAAACTGTAAGCAACTCGAATCTTAAATGTCCACTTTAACATTTGTAGGTAATTGTTTTGAAAAGCTCTCATGGTTTGTGCTATAAGATAGACACCTATGCCTGTTTCGGTGTTGGAGGTATTTTGGTCAGATTTAAGTAAGAGTAACGCCCATCCTGGTTGTCCCAGCAGCTCTTGCAGAGCAAGAGTAGCAGCCTGTCACTTGGCATTTTACCTTTGTCTCTAGTAATTACGCTCTTCTCTCTAATGGCAACAAAGTATTAAAAGTAATCAAAGGCCACATCTAAGGATAGAAAAGAGAGTTTGAATTCACTCCTCATGAAAGTAAATCTGTAGGAGATCTTAAACCCATGTCCAAAAGGTGAACTGAGGCAGCGAGAGCATTCTTCTGTTGAGGGGCACTCGTCCACTTATAACACAAGACTCATTTTCCCGGGTATCGTTAGTACCAGATTTGAAGCTTTTTGTACAGTTAAATTCTCTCTAGCAGTAAGGACATCCCCTTGGTAACGGGTTAGGCACTCAGGGAGGGGAACCAAGTTCGGGGAATCACTGGACAGTTTTCTAAATTGCCCTCGTGGTGCATTAAGTAAAATGTCTAAATGTGAGGATAAATCTGCGATCTGTGATCTTGCAGATCTGTGATCTCCCAGATGGCTAGTGCTTTAAAAATGTGTAGAAAGATTCCACAGTATGGATTTGTGAAAATGGTACTTCTGAATCATGACTCTTTAATAATCTGGGAGATCTCTGCAAGCAGAGGAATGGGATGTTAGTGTTTGCATGCTCTCGTGTAAGAAATGATCATTAGGAGCCAACATCGAGAGCACAGATTTGCTGACCCCCATCCCGCAAGAAAGGACTTTGCTTAAAAGTCTTTTTCTATATAAAAATCATTCCTTGTTTGTGCAACTGAGTTCCTAAGTGAAGTCCTCTCTCACTTACCGGACAGGCTTAGCTTGAATGGGGATGGTGGGGACTTTTACAGTCTTTCAGTCTAGACCCTGCACTGGTTCATCATCTGCGTGCAGTGGAAGCTAGCCCTGACTCTTCTGACTAGTCTGCTCGCCCGAACAGAAGGCTCTGGTTAAACCTCCACACATGCGTCTGCCTTGACTCTCTCCTACCCCGCTGCTCACCAAGCCCTAAGGGGTGCGATATTGAGGGAGAGAGTTGGAAGAATCTATAAAAGTCTAATCCAGCCCCCCAGCTGAACACCTAACAGAGCACCACTTCCCAAAAGAGCCTGCTCCAATTTTTGAAGATCTACTTAAAGAGTAAATCGCCTAATCATTCATTTATTTGCTCAACAAAGTAAATAAAATGTTGAGTCAGTAGGATACAAAATGAATGGGATACAAAGATAAACAGAATGTTACATTTCCTCAAGGTAATAAAAATAATAATATACATAATTGAAATGTATGAAACCACAAGGTGTTAGTATGAAAAGACAAGGAAGTGGCTACATAAACATGTCTCAGAGGGGCAGGGGAGGCTTTATAAAAGGACACCTCTGAGCAGAGTCTTGAGTAATGAGTGCAGGTTCCTCAGGAGAACCGAGGAAGAAGGATATTCAGTCAGAGAGAAGAGCATGTCTGAAGCGTGGAGTTAAAAGTCTCAGGGAGATACCAGATCATCAGAGATTCTGTTTCCAAGCCAAGGAAGTTGAGTTTTATTTTGAGGACACTGGACAGATTTCCAAGAAATTTTAATCAGGGGACAACATAGTAAGACCTGGAACAGGCTAGAGAGTGGAATTAAAGGAGTGAGGGACTACGTGCAGGGAAGTATAAATGACCCAAGAGATTTAGGTGAGGGCCAGAACCAAGACTATGGCAGTAGAGATGGAGAGGAAATGGAACTCAGAAGTACTTAGGAGTTACAACCCAAAGATGTGGGTGATGAAGGGACAGAACGAGTCTCAGGAAGCTATAAGCCTGTCTCTGAAATTTCCCCCCACTGGTCCACGTGTAGGAAGGTAAATCCTTCCTCTGCCATAAAGTCCTTCGTATATTTTATCGCAGCTGACATGCTTCTTCTCTTGATTCTCCTCCAAGATCAACATTTACTAGTTCATTCAAACTCTGCTCGTATGTCATGGTTTCAGACCATCATCACCTCTCTTCTGAGTCTGTTCCTCTCACCTGTGCTGATCCATTCATTCATCATCTGGTCTATGCCAGGGACTCTGTCATTGATTAAGGATGCAGAAATCTGCTGAATGTATCTCAGATGCTCTCGGTCAGTAGGTACAAGGCAAAAAGGGAATAATTACATTCTCTTGCTGTGAAGGTTTAAAATATGGGAATGTCTGCAAAGGAGTGGGTCTCAGGATTTCCTCTGTCCAGAACATGACTGGTGTCTGAGACTTACACCGTCAGTTCCCTGGCTCACCCAGATGGCAAAGAACCTCAGGAGCACCTTTGACTCATCTCTCATCACAGGCTGTCCCTGTGGATGTGAGCACCCAGGGCTGGGGCATACCTTCCCTTCGCCTGCCTGCCCCAACTCTCTGAGAATCAGCCAGGGAAAGGATGCAGTGGGGATGCCATACAAAAGGCGCAGAGTTCTCAGTGGGGATGACGCCTGAAGGGGATTCATTTAGTGATATGTGGATGGAACAGGAGGTTTGGGGGGGTGGGGTGGGCATGCTAAGGGATGCACCAAGAGAGATGACTGGCTCTTCCACCCTGTCCCACCCCTTGGTCTGGTTTAAACATCAGCCAGAATGGAAGCCTATATAAGTCACAAAAGCTGGACTTCCTTTAATGAAATTGTTGCCTCCCTAGATAGCTTATAATGGTAATTATGAGTTAGGAAAAAGTGTGAACCTTATATTGGCTTGACATCTGGTTATCAAAGCAGATTTACACGTGTTTCACCATTTAATCCTCTCAGTAATTCTAAGAGGGGAAAAATCATTCTCTACCCACCCCGCAACCCACACAGCTGAAAGAAGACCTTCCTCCTCCAACAGTAGCATCTCGGTGGCTACCGGGGCACCAGCCCTCACCCTCCAGCTGTATGGAGGGTCCACGTCCTGTCTCAGATCCAGCAGCTTTGCAGACAAATTCCTGTGCCTTATATTTCACCCTGTTCCCCAGGGCCCAGAGAGCAGCCACATTTAGCCACATGGACCCTTTTCATCTATCTCGAGACTATGAATGGTCTTAATGGTTTGGTGAACAAAGAAGAAGAGTCCTTTCAAATTAGGAAAATGCAATAGATGTGGTTCCTAGTCTGTACATTTGTTTAATGCTCCAGCTTCACTTATGTCAGCGCACTGGAGAGGGGCATAGCAGAAGCTAGTACTTATATAAATAATAGATTTGGTTCTTTATTTATAGCATCAAGCTATTAGATTGACTGAGGGATAGTGGTCTTAAATAATTGTATCTTTTATGCATCTCTGATGTTAAACATTAAAATACCATGTCGTCTCAATCTCTCCTTGAGCCCTAATTTATGACAAAGTAAAAAGACTCTTTTTTTTTAAATTCACATGTTCCTTAAAAACAATCCTTCACTGACCAAAATTCATAACTCACAGTAAACAACTGTCTTACAGTTTCAGAGCAGATATACCTTCCTTTGATAGTGTAGTTTCAGGGTGTCTTGGAAAAATCTGAATATTTTGCTGAAGGGATTTTTAATTTCCCATAAAGATTTTTTCCACTGACCTACTCCATTTCCAGAATATTTATATTTAAAAGAAAAGGAAGAAGGAATGGATGGAGAGGAAGAGGCAGGAGACAGGGATGAGTAAAGAACAGAAAAGAAACTATTTCTTCGAAGGATCGATATAATCCGTCGACCTCAGTGAACGTAAAACAGATGGTGGCCAGGAACGAATTGTGACCAAAATCTTTGAACTTTATCCCAGTTCCAGACCCCAGGCACAGCCATCCCCTGGTGAGCCCCGTATCTGTGCTCAATCAGGATAACTAAGAAGGGCATAAATAAGTCCTGCACAAATAATTATGTTGGGTCCACTTATGCCTCGCTTTCAGATATGCCCGCCTAATTGAATCGAGTGTTTAGTCCCAGGATTCATTATCTATTTCCCTATCTAAGTCTTTTTTCCCATTTATATTTAGCACCCAGCTGTCCCCTCCTCCAAATGGTCAACTGTAGTCCAGTAAAAATCTCGAGATTGGCCTTCCAACCCCTAGCTTTGTGCAGCAATTTTCTCAGTCGGGGTAGCTGGATCTCAGTGCGTCCCTGCCGCTGGGATGGAACTGTTAAGAGAGAGCAAGCTGCTTGGAGACGGGGAAATGGGACTGAGTTCTTCCTGGGAGAGATTCCAGGTGGAGCCGGGCGCACAGCTCAAGTCAGGACAGGGCACTGCTGCCCTTTGTAGTCGCCAGAATAAAGCAAGAAAAAGATCAGTTAAAACGCTCGCTGGAAGTTATTGATAGAAAAATTCTTTCTGCACGAAAGATTATAAACAGAGCATTATCTGAAGATGGATTTGTTTTAATTTGGCATTGATGTATTTGATACCTGGTAGGATCAAAGAAAACAGAATCAAAGGCAGAAATACAAGCAGCCCCACTTCTCTGAATATAGGCCTCTTTTATAGATAGAAAATCTCAGGACTGGAGTGCTCAAATTTATTTGTACTGATGTTTGTTTAAAGATCAATATTAAATAAATTGGTCTGGAAGCTATAGTCATAAAGCAGCTGTCGAACTAATGTAATCCCACAATGCCATTTTGTCTACTGCGCGAAACCTGGTTAACTGTGTACTTCTAATAACGTGGAAATCTGTTGAAAAACAAAATAGCTGAACTGGATTCTCTGAACTAGGACCAAATTGCAAGTGACTGTGGGGGTAGTTTTTAAAATATGTGTATTTGGTCCCTCTTGGGACGGTCATTGATTGGATTTTATGGCCAAGTGTCCAGGGTTCATACAACCTCCAACTTTCTTATAAAATATGTAAAAATGCCTCTTCAGGCTATGTTACTGCACCTTAATGTGGAAGATGAATCTGAGGACCTTTGCTTTCCCTTGTTTTGTTACTTGTTGACATGACTGCTCTGTTTGATCGTGTTGCTGGTGTTGGCTTGTGTTTGATCGTTGTCTTTCCTAGTTGTTTTGTCAACTGCGTACTGGTTTGTCTCTCGGTGCCTTTGTAAACCTCAGTTTTAAGAGTATTTGCCTTGCTTTGTTCTTTAAAGATTCAGAATAAGAAAACCAAAGCAGACAGAATTACGGCTGTGTATCCTGAATGAGATGCCTGCGTAATCTTGCCCTCACTGTCTGTCACACATTTTTTGAGCATCCAGTTTTGTTTTGCTTTTCACTTACAAACACATAAGGGCAGTCTCCTCTCCTGCTCTCGGGGAGTATAGAATCTGGTTGTGGCCTGGGGACAGGGCATACCTATAAAGAGACGATCGCAGGGTAATGTAACAGGGATAAGAAGTCAAATGAGAGGGACAAATTCCAGAAGCCCTCAAGAACAGTGCAGCTGAGCCAGCAAAAAGAGGAAAGAAGGCCTCCGCTGGCCTCGGTCCACCCACCTTTGTTTGGTTAGGGAACGAACTGAAGAGTGTCGTGGGGTGACGTTCGTGAGACCTTAAAGGGGTATCAGTTATGGTTAAGCTGGTCAAGTAGCAAGGGTTATAAAAGTGAAAGTTTTTAAATAAAAGTGTTTTTTTAAAATAAAACCAGATAATAGAGATACTAATAGTCTTTTTTCAGAGAAACCAAAGTCACAATGTAGAATATGCCCATATTTCACATATCTTTCCTAGTTTTCTATATGGCTCCCTGTCCTTTTTTCTGTATATCTTAAATGTTTGTTATAGGTCCTGGTCCCAAAGGACACCTGGAAGGGCATTTTCATAAATGACTTATAGGACAGTTGTTAGAATTGAGCAACTTTTTTGATTTCCTGGACTTGCACATTGCTCACCGCTTGCTTGGGAGGGTTGAAGAACACAGTGATTAGGAACGTGGGCACAGAGTCAGATTAATGAGTATGAATCCAAGCCTCTCTACTTGCTTGCTGTGTGACTGGGGCAGATTACTGAACCTTTCAAAACCTCAGCCTCCTAATCCATCAAATGGGAATAATAGCAGCAGCTAACTAATAGAGTTGTTTTAAAGAAAAAAAACCTAACACCATACCTGGTACAGAGTTAAGACTTTAAAAATGGTAACTGTTGGTACTCATCTTCCTTTCTAAAGGTTTCCCATGTTGTTCTATCTTAAAATGTTGGTAACAGTTTTGTTTCCACCTTCTACTTCTGCCTGTGGCAATAAAGTACCAGGAACAGCAGAGTTTTCAAAAGAAGATGAAACATCAGAAAGGAATAAAATGGACTGTGTTATTCATCTGTATAAGTTATTAAACTTATGGGGAAGCTGGGATTCATAATGCTATTCATGTTTCTGAATGCTCTGAGAGCACATTTTAAATACTTGTGAATGTAAGAAAGTATTTAGCTTTCAACTCTTAAACTAGGAACTTCTTAAGCCTTCTTTCCTTTCTCAAAAAGAGGTCGTTGAGCATTTGAATATGGATTTGTCCACTGGGGCCATTTATGCTCCATGACCAGGTCAGCTTAAGTCAAGTGGAATTTGTCTCTTGAGTGCTCCGACCATTCAGGTATGGGTGAAGTGGCATCTACCACTGGGTGAAAGAGATTTGTTTTTTTGGTTTTGTTCTGTTGTTGTTTTGCCATAGGCTTCCATCCAGAGTTAGCAAAAAATAAATACTGATAACCCCAAGAGGCCTGGGAAATGAAGTTGTCTTCTCTGTTTTAAAAAGGCTTAACCTTCAGGAATTCAGGGCTCTCATTCTTTCAGTAATATTGATGTAAGTATTGGGAAAAATTCATGGGTGCCAATAAGGGTGGGGAGGGGGAAAAGTGGCAAAGTGAGACTGATATTTCTCTTGAAGGAGAGCTGGCTTTGTATGATTTGTATGATTGAGAGAGAGCGTAATGGACCACGGCCAAAGGAGCCCTGCAAGATGTGGAAGCTGCTGTCTGGGTACAGAAGTCAAGGTTAGCTTCAAGCTCAGTGCGGAAAACGATGTCCACAACCAGGGCAACGGAGAGCGGTTTTTCCAGCGTGAAAGGATGCAGTCTTGGAGGAGTTCCACAGACAGTCGTCTGCAGCCAGCAGAGCTCCTGCACGCTGGCGCACTTCCTTGCACATGTGGGTCACACAAAGGGGAGAGTGGGGCTCTTTGTTCCGTGTCTGTGGGATAACTGAGTTCTCTATGATATAAATGGGGGCTCGGCGCTGCGGTGGGTATTTTCTTGGACAGCCTGGAGGGACAATAGATCTTTAGCCTTTATCGCAAGAAGATATCGAAAATGATTCTTTCCCCCTGCATTTCCTTGCTAATCAAAGGCTAACTTTAAAATTTGAAAATGTCTTCATTTGAATCGTTTCAATACATATCCGCTTTCCTCAACTTCAAGTGTCTCAGGCTTTGCCTCCTTTGATTTTTTTTTTTTTTTTTTTCCTCCTTGAAAGCCTTAATCATGGGTCGCTAGGTTGGCAGAGAGGTTCATTTCTTACCTGGGTTTCTTCTTTCACCCTGAAATGTTTCAAACACCCAAAAGTGATTTTAGTTAGCCTCTTGGTTTAACATCATTAAACATCCATCTCTGGGTATCCAGTTTATATATTTCTCCTTTTCTTAATAAAGATGTAAAACTTAAAGTAAAATCGTGGCTGATTGTACTGAATTATTACTCTAAGATAGATTCATCAAATCTCCCAGCTGTATAAGACAGGGCTTACTAATGAAGTTCCCTATCAAAAAGAAAAGCCTAATTTTGATTTGGCTTAGGTAATGAACTTCTTTTTCCTGGTGTGATTATCTGCATGGGGTGGCTAAAAGAGTGGCGAGAGAGAGTGCGCTCACAGAAGCATTATGCAAAATGTCTTTTGTCTCTTTTTGCTGGGATATATTAAATTTTCAATGTAGTCTATGTAATATAAAATTATGATAATGACTTTTGGCCCACTGTGAAGGCAGCTTGCTGGTCCTGAGCATGTGTGTCTGGCTTGAGCACCAGGATACACTGTGGGAGTTGCCTTTTCTATTAACAAACCTCTAGATACCTAATGATGAATTTTCTTTCACCAAATGTTCTCCTTTTGTCTCAAATACAAGCATTTTCTAAATTGCTTTTGAGAAAAACAAGAGAGGCAGAGAGGTCTCTGGTACTAACGGGATACTGAGACAAAGCAAGGGATTCAGTCAGCATCATGCTTGTGATTATAAACCAACCAGAAGGTTGTTTCATGTACGAGTGAAAATATTTACCATCTTATTGGCATAGCTGATTGCTTCACTTAGTAAAAAGACAAATTGAACAACTGCCTCAGAAAATATTTCTGTCCCTTCCAGTCATGTGATGTTGGATAGTTGAGTTTATTACAGGTAGTTGTGGCAACTTTCAGTGTCTGTTGGTTTTTCCCATTGAGGGAGAAATGTTTCTTCTTTTTCTTTTCTTCTTTCTTTCAAAACATTTCAAATAACAGAAATGTATAAAATAATGGAAATAGTTTTCTTGTTGTTTAGCATATTTGACACAAGTTATATTTAAAAAAATAACTTTAGGAAGACATTTTCGAAGACTAGACTTCACATCAGTTTTAACTTTGAAATGATGGTACTTATGCATAATAATGAAGGTTACTCTTCAAATAATCACCACTGAAGGCTATCAACTTATTCTAAATAACATCATCCTTGCTCAGAACACCTTTAGAGCCCTGATTTTAATTGTTCTCCGAGCCAGTTTACAAGATATACAAGAAAATCCATCTCTTCACCTGACAGTCACACTTTACTTTTTCTTTATTTTTCATCTCTTTATTCCTGAAGGCAAATATCTTCCTGAAAAACCTTGCTTTTTGGTTGTTGTGGCCAACCTCATCCTTTATTATCAACTTGACATGATAATAAATTTCTATTTGGGATTTTACAGTTATTAGGGAAATTTCTGTGATGTCACAAGCATGGATGAGATACATTTGCTAGAAAAGTAGCTTTTCAGGAAAATCCACGCTTTAATGCTCCATTGGGAAGACTGAAGATGAGGATTATAGTGTAGAAAATATGATGCAGAGAACATATTTGACACTAAATGTGTCATTTCAAAGGTGTGTGGGACATCAGGTGCTCATTAAGTTTTCTGGCTGTGTTAGTCTATGTCAGGGGAAGGTCAGTACCACGAGTATTTGCAGATCTATTGATAACAATGTGAACATCTCTAGCAGGTGTGATTTTGTTTGTAGGCAGATGAATAAACTTTGGTACTGAATTACCATAACCTATTAGAATCGTTAATGAGAGTTGCTTTTTTTTTTTTAGTTAATGAGAATTGCTTTTAAAAAACCAAACTAAAGGGCACACATGAAACAGAAATCTCTTAGGTAACTGTCTCCTGAACTTTATTTCTGGAATAAATAGAAACTTTTGTAAAATATTTGTGTTAATGAATGCTTCTGCTACCTTTCTTAGACGCTAAACACCACCACGTGAAAGAAAGGCTACTGTAAAGTTTCTGTGAAAAATCTAGAAAACAACCCAAGTGCCCGTGCATTGCTTAAAACAGAGGGCAGTTTTGTGATCACTCGCCTCCATTTGTTTCTCCCTCCTGGGGCTTGCTGTGTCAAGGGTCCGTCACTGAGCCAGTCTAAGGCACAGAAGGCACATCTGTGCCGTCTTGTCTGCAAAAAAGCAGTCTGGGAACTTTCGAGGTAGGCAGTAGGGAAAGTCGAGTTAAGAATTAGGTCATGTGTGCGTTAGCTGTTTTTCCATCGAAGGCTGCCAATAATGAGTCCAATTCCGGTGACCTTATTTCAATCAGTTTGACTTGGGGATAAGACTTGACTTTTCTGAATCTGGACAATGCTTATGGCAACCACTTGATTTTTTTCTTTTTTCTTTTTTCTTTTTTTTAAATCAGTAGTTGTGTGTCTGGATAACCCAGGTGCTGTGCCTGGTGAGCTGCCGGTGCTTGCTAACAGCCAGAGCTCTGTGAGAGGGAGAACTTGAAAGACCTAGGAAATTAGGTTGGTCAAGTCCAAACGGTGTCAGGCTGGTTTATTTGATGAGGTGCCATGCCTGTGCGACTGCTCCACGCCTGGAGCCAAAAGAAAGGATGCTTTCGGTCCAAGCTCACTCTTCCATATGTTCCCTTTCTGGTGTGGAGGGGGAGGATGAGGGAAGCAGCCCTTTAGGAAAAACGTTTAGTGTTTTAAGCTACACAAGATGATGTTTGCCTAGTAGAAAGACAGCTCTTGGCAGCCGATTTCCATGTTTTTGCCCTTAATTCTGTGTCTGTGTTTTATCAGCTAAACCAGACAGGCGCAAATGAGCAAGAACTTCCTAGCACATGGAAGGTTGGAAAGTCACTCTGGTCACCTCCAGTCAGTGGAGAGGTTGTTGTAGAGAGAGGGGGTTGCGGCTCTACAATTGCAGAAAGGGGGCATATTTTACTTACATTCATTAGAGTCTATTGCTGAAAAATCTGAGCATGGAGTAATCATTTACAGATAACCAGGGAGCCAGGAAAAGCTTTAAATTAGACGCACCCTAACCTATGGACAATAAGCACTCCCCTGGAAGCGGACCAGAAAGTGCCAAGTCAGATAGCAGCAAACCCCGAGCGCCTGCACATTACAAAGGGCGTAAATCCTGACGTAGAAGCACATACGGGGTTCAGTCTCTGCCAAAGGGCGGTGAGTCATTTGCTTCATAGAGTTCTGCCAAATTGAAGGCTTTTCTTTAGTCTCGGAGTCAGCAAGGGGACCCTAAGACAGAATTTCAGTTTTCTGTGCCCTGAGGAAAAGCGGCCCCCGGGGGACGCCCTGGCTTGGAAGGAGTATCTCATTTGCTGAGGTCTGGCCAGCGCGCGGACGGGGCTATGGTGAAAGGCTCGGGGCTTTCTAGCGCAACTTGGCAGCCCCGCGGTGTCTTTTGTGCTCTTCAAACATAAACACCCGACCCTTTTTCTTAAATCTTCCTATGACACAAACATGTAATTTTTCATTGACTAGACAAAGGGTGCTGAGAACGAAATCTTCGACTCCAATCAAAACATTTGTCCAGAGCAGCTTAGGCTACCATTTCGATATAATGTTCCGGTCACCGAGAGCTCAGACCCATTTAATTGTTGGAAACCATGTCATCATCATCATCAAGCTTTCAATTTTCTTTTCTTTTGATCTGCTTCTAGGGAGGGAGTGGGTCACGGCAAGGTTCAGTGGGTTGGGTCCGCCTGAAGAGTTCGTGGAGAAGCAGAGGTGCCTTTGCGTTGGGTTTAGTTCATCTCCCTGGGCAAACAGTGGAATTTCTGCTTTTTCTCACGCAGCCTAACTCCGAAGTAATAATTGAGTCTGTTTTTAAGCAGAAAGTTTGAGACAGATCTTCAGTTTTACTTCAGTCAAATCCGTGCGTTTGTCTACATGTTGATCCATGATCAGTCTCCTCTACAAGTTTTGGTTTCATGCAGTAGCCCGTGAACTTTGTTTCCTAGACTAGAATGTCGATAGGAATATAGCAGGGCCGATAAAAATGCCCTCCCTACCCCTTTTCCCTTGTTGGGAGCTGTATCTTAACGGCATCATTTGTCATCCTTATCAAAATGGCACTGGCCTTCTCCCCTCAATCTCCCCATGTGTTGAAAAATGTAGCCGTTATTATCCGCACTCCCCCCCAGTTTTATGCATCTTCCAGATGATTTAACTGAATTGATGCAATGGAGGATATGCTGACTGGCACTTTTCCCATGCTTAATGTGTTAACAAAAGCCAATGGTGTCAGTTTTAGCAGTTTTAGCTAAATTCCCACGACACTCTTAAGAAACGCTGAAACCTCTGCCACGTCTTACGCTGACAGATTCCCTGCCGTCATCGCACACTTAAAATAAATGTCATCCCCAATCAGAAAGTTCACATTTTCTCTGACAATATAATTTGTTACTTTGTTCCTGCTTTCTCTCCGTCTTGGGCTCCACAGTCTTGCCGGGAGATGTGCCTTCCCTTCGTGTTGGCTGCGCGCCTTTTTGTTCTTCCAGGTGTCAGGGTGGGATCAGAAAGGGGGGCTAAGAAGAGACGGCCTTTTCTTTTCATTCAGGAGCTGAGAGGAACTTGGAATTTAGTGGATGAAGCAAGTAAGATGGAAATTATGAGCTGGTACCAGAGTCTCGTTTCACCCAAAGACCTAGTTGCCATGCACAGAGCGCCTGTAGAGAGAAAAGGAACAGGGTCACAAAGGAAGAACTTGGACCCAGTGGACGTGGGTTGGAGTACTGGTTCTCTGTGTGATAGGCGGGTCACTAATGGTTTCTGGCCTCAACTGTGTCACCTAAGAAGGGGGTGTGTGAAGACTAAATGGAGTAGCACCTGTAAGGAAGGCACTCAGCTCCTCTCCCGTTTTTGTCATACTGTTCCCAAATGTCCTGGATGCTCGGACACTGTGTATGCATGGGACAGCTTTCCTGCAGTGACTTCGGGCATGGCCGTTTGCCAGATTCCTTACAGTCTTTTTGTACTTCTGGCCTGGCGGAGGCGCACGGGGTGCTTTCTCAGCAGCCCAGACCGTCCCATGCATTCCTTCAGATGAAGAAGAGAGGTCGCCTCCTGTGTGTTCAGAAAAACAGCTAAACAGCCGAAACCCAGCCATCTTGTGTTGTACCCTGTACTTTCTTGCTTAACTGAAAAAGGCTCTCTAATGCCTTTTGGCCCATTGGCTGGCCAGGCGGCGTGGGTCAGTGGAGAGAGAGCAAGACGGGGAGCCAGGCGGCCAGGCTCTTGCCACCCACTTGCTGTGTGGTCACGAGGCTGAGTCAGTTCTCTTCAACCCCAGTTCCCTGGTTTGATGTCCTGTTAAATCAGCGCATTGAATGACATGATCTTTAAGGCCCTTCCAGAACAAATTATTATGACTTCAAAAGTATGAAAGATCATTCACATGCAACTATTATTTTTTGATCAAACATTCGCTGTTCATCAGCTTAAGGACAGTGCGTGGACTTCTAAGCTCATTGGCACAACCAGCTCCTTTATTCCTGCTTTTCCTGGGCCCGCTCTCCCCACCCCCACCCTCTCCTCTTTCTCAGAGAATAAGAGAGGTGGCTTTCACAGCAGCTGGTTAATTTCCCTGGTTTCACACTACTGTTTAATGATCCGTTTCTCGTGTGCCACCTCTCTCATCTACTGAAAGATAGGTACAAATTGTACCTATAAAAATTAGAATATGACTCAGGGTTATTTTTTTTTCATATTTCAAACCTCTAAATAACTTCCTAGTGTTTATTTTCCTTCACAAGTTCTTTGAAATGGTGCTGCTGTCTGGCACCCCCCGTTTTTCGATGTGGGGGGGTGGGTGCCTTTAATACGCACAGCTGTTTTCAGAGCGGAGGCGATGAACTGGGGAGAGGTATCATCCATGGCGCCTGACTGGCGTGAGAACCACGTGGGAAAGCTTGGGCGGCCGGGGGCCGCGCTGCACCAGTGGGTCACGATGTCTGCAGGAAAGGCCTTCAGAAGAGAGGCCTGAGAAATTGATCGCCTGTAAGATGGAGTCACCCAACAAGGGCTTGTAGAAAGGAAACTCCTGAACACCCCCAGTATCGTAGAAGGACTTCTTTACGCCATTAGTGAACAGTGCTGCTTAAGCAGCAGTAGTCAGATGTCCCTGGGATCAAGCCACTGCCTTTGCCGCTTACAACTAACACGTGGCGAGTCCCTTACCCTCTCCTGGGGTCAGTTCCTTGGCTGTTACATGAAGAACTGGGCTGATGTCTGTCCCAATTCTTCCCCAGTGAGGTTGAGGGTCACCACTGGGGTTTACGGGGGGTGTGGTTTGTGCGCACGCATGCAGTCTGTCCATCAGTCTGTCTGCACGTCTACTGGAGGGGATGGGGAAACAGGTCGGGAAAGATGGGGAGGACGGGCTTGATTTCCTGCTGGTATTTCCCTCTGAGCCGTCAGAGCAGCCGGTTGCCGTAAAATCTGTGGGACCCCTCTTCATACCTGCGATTGTCTGCTTAGTGTAAGGTCTAAACGTGGTAACACAAATGAATTGGCCATTACCAGCGAGACAAATCCTGATAATGCAGTTAGGGACCGTTGGAGGAATCCTCCAAAGAAACAAGAACAAAGCTTGCAGGGGCAGCCTGTTTCCAAATGTTCCAACTCTGACAGAAGAGGAAACCTTTGCCTGAGGTTACACTGTGGGGCAGGGTTTAAAGGAATGTTCCCCATCACTGAGAGCGGCTAGATTGTAATTTTTTCCTTTTTTTTTTTTGGTTTGTGTTTTGAAGGAAAGCTGTTTGCACTCCCACCACACACCATAGTTGTCCTTGAACACGGCTTTGGCCAGTGGAGGAGTTTTCAGTGAGGATGTTTGGGAGAACGATTATAGATTTTTAGCTGTTTTAGGATTTGGTCTTTCAGTTAAACTTTAAAAGCACAGAAATGGAAACACTTGTTCTTACAAATGTAATCAGGTTGGGACTGGCCTGGGATGTGGGGAGACTTAATAGGGGGGACTAAGGGGGGGCCAGGAGGATCCTTCTGGAAGGTCAGAGGTCACAGCAGCAGGAGCCCCGGCCTCTTGCCTCATTTTCCCCAAGGTCATTTGCATTCCCCCCCAAGTCCGGCAGCCACATTCAGCACCCTCACTGACATGCACACGTGGTGTCCTGTTTGGCTTCACAGTTGGAATTGCTACCAGGACTTACTTCTTGAAATTCTACATTGTGGGGTGATCTGTTGGTGCAGAGTATTTCAACATAGTCTAATAGATATCGAATTGCCTTCTTTATTATGTTAGACCTGAAATCAAGAGATCTGGGCGCAAGGGCCCGTGCCTCTGTCATCAGTGTGTGACAGGAGACAGAGAAGCCTAGTGGGCAAGGACACAGACGCCAGACGGCCCCACAGCCTGCCTCTGCCCTTCTCAGGTGTGACCTTGAGTGGGTCCCTCACTGTCTCTAAGCCTGAGCTTCTCCTTAGATGAAGAGAACAGTGGCAGTTAATAATAATACCTCACAGAGCTGCTGTGAGAATTAAATAAAATACTACATGCACAGAGCTCAGAGCAGTGCCTCACAGAGTAACTACCCAACTGATGTTAGATTTATGGGGGTTGCTGTGTCGCCAGTAGTACCCAGACTCTCTCTTTGTTTTCTCACCTGAAAAATGAAAAGGGTCAACTAGGTGATCTGAAGGCCCCTCCATCCCCAAAGTTTATTAAATTATTGATGTAGAATATTGACTGTACAGAAGTATTTTAAGCACACTGACATAAACATAATTTTAACAAATCACTCTGTCCTTTCTGCATTTATTGCTTAGAAATGAAAATTTTCTAAGGAAACTATCTGTTTACCCAGAAAAAGAAAATACTGGGAACCCTACGACTTTTTCCATATCATTAGGAAATCCATTTTTAGAAAAAAAAATCTTGTTGACTCATGTGAAAGGGGAAAAAAGGAAAATTTCTGTCTGTCTACTTTGATTTTCTCTGATTTTTGGTTGAGAGGCAATAATACACTTTATCTTGTATAATCTTTCAAAACCCTTCACATTTTTAACAAGATCCTACAGCTGTTTATATGTTACGCTGAAATATAATATTGACTAAGCTGACAAATGTATTAAAAAGCAACCAAGGAATAAAGGGTATTGTTTTGGTATATAAATCAAAAATAATACAGCAACTGGTCTTTCAGTGATTAAAGCTGCCTTTCCCTTTAATAACTCTCCCAAGAAACAGGAAATGTAATTTCCCTACACCTTTCCTGGGGCTCTCCAATCAGCGAGGTCCTCTGGGGGTTCCCTACTGTATATTCCTTCATCAACATGGAGTCCCCTGGGGGACCCACACACACTCTGTTAAAATTAGCTGTGTTCCACATTAGTGACAGGAGCTGACTATTCCTCAGAGGGGTACACAGTTGTATGGTGCCGCTTCCTGTTTGAGCAAAATCATATCTTTAATTGCGGAGAATTTTTTTCATTACCTGTTAATTGATAAATCATGCTTGCTCCTGCTGCCGTAGCTCGTGCAGCCAACGTGATCGCGAGGCAGTCTGCGGCCCAACCCCCATTGTCCTTCCACCCCAGACAAAAAGGATGAGAAGCATCATGGCCAGAGAAAGAAAACAAGCAGATTGGATCCCTGGGCAGCCGCCTCAAGGAGTTGCATTAAAACAAAAAACAAAGCCAAATAAATATATAGATGTAAATATATAGATACACATGTAGATGTGTGTGTATAGATACACATATATGTGTATATAATAAAATAAGATAATAAGGCATTTAAAATGTTTCCCTTTTTTTTTTAACCCCTCCCTTTGTCATTCTTGTCCTTTTATTCATGTTTCTAATCTGGGTAGCAAGAGGCCACTGTCTTGGGAAGAACAGTAAAAATCCTGAGTATAGTGAAATAATTTAGCTGATAATTCCCCGCTGTATAATTTTCTACGCTTCCTGCTAGCTGACCTTGTGGGCTCCTGTCAGGTTGCTAAGGGAAATCCAGCAGGACTCCAGCTCTGTTCCTTTACTTTTAAGGAGTGTTACAGGATAGAGTGGTGTGTTCATGGCCGTTTAGTTATGGGGCTGCACGTTCGGTGTTTGATCAAATAGCATGGAGCGGCCCCTCCCCACCCCTTGCCTGGGCCTCCCCCCGCCCCTCTTTCGGTGATAGCGGCAAGATGGAGAAATTGCTGCAAACTGTTGAGCTGGAATCGTGAGCTTGATGGATGTCATCAAAATGTGGCTGGATCCCTTGGGGCGTGGCCGGGGGAGGAGGCTGGCCAAGCTGATGACATCTAATGGAATGCGGTGCCTTTTATCCCAGAGATGTCAATCTTTGCGCACATCGGGTTGAGGGAAAACCTGCCGCTACCGCGCACTGAAGGCTGTTTCCAGAGGGAAGGCACACAGCCCCACTCTCTTCCCGCCGAAGCCCTCTTCCCATCTCCCCAGTCTCTCTGGGCTGGATCATAGCAGTTTGGGCAGAGGCAGGCAGGGGAAGCAGATGGGGAGATCATCTTTGTCATGACGTCCGCAGACCAGGCAAAAGTTACCCTGCTCATTATGAATGGGACGTAATACACCATTGATTTGTGTCCAAGTAATTCCCAGGTAATTACGGGCCATCGATCTAACAGAGCAGGAGCCATGGCGGTCGTATTCTGCAGACCTCATGTTGCCTCACACCTGGCGACAGCAGCGCCGTTGCATTAAAGAAGACCTAGAACAGTTAAATCCTTACGCTCCCTTTGGCCACAGGGATAGGTCAGGACTAGGATGGTTCCAGAGGTCTTTTGGAAACGTGATAGTCTGTCTCCATTTGCAGTCTGTCTGCGAGCCTTGTTCTGCAAAGTTTCCTCTGATAATACGTACAAGGTAAGGCAGCTTCCCGTCTGTGGCTGCTGCCTATAGGTCGCCAACAATAAGACAGGAATTGCATCAGCTGGCTGGTTTTGTGTCTCAGCTGTCACCAGAAGAGTGTAGTAATATTCCTGATTAAATGTCATTACTCTGTGGCACAGAAATGGGAACACTGACATGATTTTGGATCTGTTCCTGTTAAAATTCAGCAGTAGTAGCAAATTATGTCTGCTGTGGATTAAACACAGCTATTTTTGAGCTATATTCTGTTGCAGGCTTAGAATTTGTATCAATAAGTCTACTTTTTATACACATTGATTCCTTCAGGCATTTAGCTGGAGTATTAAAAAAAAAAAGGACCCTAAGTATCAGAACATGAGAACATGGAACACTTTTGTTTCAATCAGCCCCTGTTGTCAACTCAGAGTAAGTTGGTTATTGTCCCAGACTAAGATAAGCTGATGATAACAGAAGTCGGTTAGGTAACAGTAGGTAACACTGTACTGTGGAAATCAGATTTATTTTTAGGCACATTTGTTGCATATGCCTTTACCTGATTACCTGGAGCATACCACTACAGATGTGCTTGGAGACACAGTTCTCCATTGCCTGTGAAGAATGCATTACTTGTATCATATTATCTTTTGATGACCTCTGTGTCTACAGGAGGCTAATAAATGTGTTTGTGGGTGAAACAGCAAAAAAAAAAAAAAAAAAAAAAAAGTGTGGACTGAAAGAATTCTGAAAGTCAATTCGAAGGAAATAGCCACAGACTGTTATTTCTCTTTGCCAGAATTAGAATTACGTCACTGCTAAATCTTTGCCTCAAGAAAATAAACTATAAAACCTGATCATTTGTCTACTTCCAATTCTTTTAGCTGATTACGAGCTCGTAGCCAGATGGGAGCAAACAGAAGTAGTGAAGAGAGACGTTTGACTCCTAACCACAAATGCACATAGACTCTGTATTACGGCCATGTTAATACATTCATCTCAATTGGGATAATAAATTAGACTGTACTTTCCATCATTGGTACATGGTATTATTTATTAAACTCTGCCAAGAGACCTTAAAACGAATATATAAAGCTGCTTCTTCAATTACACGTGCTGTGTCCGCTGACCTGCTATTTAGTAGATGATGACATCACTCCTCAGTGTAAATGTGAGTCATAAAAATACTACCTGTCCAAGGGGCCGACACACCTGTCACTTTGGGAAGTCGGTTGACGGTTGTGCACCTGTCCCCTCGTAGACAGCTCCCTCCTGTTGGGGCAGACGGTAGAATTTATGCTCGAATTTGGCATCTGTATGTTTCCAGATCAGGGCTTTGTCCTCTACTCTTGCTAGATAAGTTGAAACATTGACAGGCAGCGTGTTCCTTTTTTCCCCCTTTTATTACAGTAATTTATAAGATATTTTAGCTAACAGGAGAACGGCCCAAGGGGGCATTCTCATGTTAATTACCAAATGTGGGCTTGTCAAAATCAAATAGCTCCAGGAATAATGCGAGCAGCTCTGCATCATTATATTGTTTGGCCCTCAACCCAATATTAGCTACTTTTGAAAATCTGGGTTCATTAGGCTTTTAAATTTAAAAGAAGAATCACTACCAGGGGCCTTCAGACAAGTCTAAGGCACAGTCAGCGGCTCAAGAGTTTAATGTAAATGACATTAAAAAATAGTTTCATAGAATGTACTCAGGGAAACATAAAACAAAACAAAACAAAACAAAAAGCCCTGTGCCTGAGATTGAAGTATTTATTTTTTATCTTTAGTAACAGTCTGAAATTGAAGACAGTGTTTAATATATGATTATTTTAGGTGTGTGCAGCCGCTCTTGTTCCTACACATCCTGCCCCAGTGAGTGTGATCATCAAGTTGGTGATTCCAAACGGATTGAAAAAGTTAGGAGTTATAAACCACTGATACAACAGGCATAGAATATATGGTATCTAGAGATAATAGTATTATTTGTTAAGTAACATATCCTCAAAGCGATTCAGAGATTTATAGTTTGAGATAAAGAATTACCTGGCTTCACTTGGTATCCTCTTTTTTTCTGTCTTCAAGATTTCTTGCATTTTTAAGCCCAGAATCTTAGGTAAAGAGAGGCAAATAAATGTTTGTTTCTTTAAAAATACCTTTTCCCCTCCAACTTCTGCCATGCTCTTGGCTCATACAGGAGTAAAAGTAGATGGAATCGGTGACAATGTCATTGAAGGACATAAGTAAACAGCTGGTGATGTCAACAAGAAGTTTAAAGTAAGATTTGCTACACGAAACTACAATGTGGATAATCCTCTTGTGGGTAATCAAGAGTTCACTATGTATACAAGTGAGAATTAATTAGAGAAGTGTGAACTATTAAAATACTGGCTAGAGGGTATTACCGTAGAGGCTGCAGTGAATCAGAGCTTGAATATTCAGCTCCTGGTGTTACTCAGTAAGCATTTATTCAACACCTACTATATACTAGGCTGTGTTCTAGACACTAGGGATATAAAGACGAATGCAACACAGTGGTCCCCTAAAGGAACTTGGGCAAATGAGGCACCACGTATGCAAATGAATCATTAAACCTCAATGTGGTCTTTCTGTTATGGGGGCCATGACCCTGGTCAACTGGGGCACAGGGAGAAGGATCTTAAAGCTGCCTGGGAAGCTCAGAGAAGACTTGCCAGTTAAGAACTCCCTAAGTGACATTTGAAGAATGACCAGGAGCTTGCAAGGCCAGAGGAAGACTTTCCTGCCTGTGAAGAACCTCTTGGTGAATCGTACATACGGCGGGTGGGATGCAGTGACTGGCGCACGCCTGACTGTGACAGACCTTGTGTGCCCTACCGGGGAGTCTCAGTTTTATCTTGTGGCCCAGGGGCTTTCTTGAAGTTCAGGGAGTGACACGTTCTCATTTTCTAGTAACGGGCCATTCAGTGTGGCATGAGTGTGGGTGGAGGGGGCAGTACTGGAAGCCGGAGGAACAGGCAGGAGGAGCTGTCTCTGCTCTGTGCCTGCTTCCCTCTGGTTCTCTCCGGCTGCTGCCAAACTTTTGTGACAACACTGTTCATTTTTCCATTCAGGTATGCCATAGATTAAAAAAATATACTTTAGATTAGACTTACTTTATTTTTTAAGTAACAGACTTTATTTCTTAGAGCACTTCTAGGTTTATAGAAAAAAATTGAATAGAAAGTACAGAGTTCGCTCCAGCCCACGGCACAACCAGATTAGTCACATCTTGCATGAGGGTGGTACGACTGATGAACCATTATTAATATATATTATTGCTAACTAAATAGTTTCACTGCCCTAAAAAGCCACTGTACTGTCCCTCTCCTCTGGAACCCCTAGCAACGTTGATCTTTTTATTGTGTCCATAATTTTGCCTTTTCCAGAATGTCATATAATTGGAATCATATAGTACGTAGCCTTTTCAGATTGGCTTCTTTTAGTTAGTAATATGCATTTACGTTTCCTCCATGTCTTTTGATGGTTTGATAGCTTGTTTCTTTTTATGTCTGCATATCATTCCATTGTCTGGATGTACCACAGTTTGTTTATCCATTCACCAACTGAAGGACATCTTGATTGCTTCCAAGTTTTAGCAATTATGAATAAAGCTGCTGTAAACATCTGTGTGCAGGTTTTTATATGGACGTACATTTTCACTCATTTGGATAAATCCATAAGAGAGCAATTGCTGAATCATATGTTAATACTATGTTTAGCTTTGGGAAAACACTGTCAAACTGTCTTCTAAAGTAGCTGTCACATTCTGCATTTCTACTAGCAGCAATGCATGAGTTTCTGTTGCTTTAAATCCTTGCCAGCATTTGGTTTGGTCAGTGTTTTAGAATTTAGCCATTCTAATAGGTAGATAATGGTATTTCATTGTTGTTTTAATTTGCAAGTCACTAATGACAAACGATGTTGAGCATCTTTTCGTATGCTTATTGCCATCTGTGTATCTTCTTTGATAAAGTGTCAGTTCAGATCATTTTCCAACTTTATACTGGGTAGTTTGTTTTCTTATTGATGAATCTTAATATTTCTTTGAATGTTTTGGATACAAGTCCTTTTATCAGGCATGTGTTTGCAAATATTTTCTGATATCCCATGGCTTTTCATTCCTTTACATTGTCTTAAGCAGAGCAGAATTTTTTTTTATTTAAATGAAGTCCAGCTTTCCAGTTTTTTCCTTCATGGACCTTGCTTTTGATGTTGTATCTAAAAATGTATTGCCAAATGTCAGGTACCTGGATTTTCTCCTGTGTTACCTTCTAGAGGTTTTATTTTTGTGTTTTACAGTTAGTCTGTGATCCATTTTGAGTTAATTTTTATGAAAGATATGAGGTCTATATCTAGGTTCATTTTTTTGCATGTGAATGTCCAGTTGTCCTAGCACCATTTGTTGAAAAGACTATCTCTTCTCTGTTGGATTGTATTTACTCATTTGTGACACACCAGTTCGTTGTCTTTGTGAGTCTGTTTCTCTCAGCTCTCCATTTTGTTCCATTGATCTAGTTGTCTTTCCTTCACGAGTATCACACTATCTTGATTGCTGTAACTTTATAAGTCTTTAAGTTGAGTAACACCGTTCCTCTGACTTTGGTTTTCTTCAGTATTTTGTCAGCTATTTTAGGTCTTTTGCCTTTTCATGTAGGCTTTAAAATTATTTTGTTGACATCCACAAAGTAACACACTGGAATCTTGATTGAGATTGCATTTAACCTATAGATCAAGCGGGGAAGAACTGGCATCTTAACAACATTAAGTCTCCCTATCCATGAACATAGAATACCTTTCCATTTATTTAGATCTGTTTAAAGTGTCCTTTATCAGAACTTTGTAGTTTTCTTCAGAAAGATCTTATATATGTTTTTGCCAAGTTTATACCTACATATTTTTGTTGCTAATATAGTGTTGTGTTTTCAATTTCAAATTCCAGTTGCGCACATTGTTTGTATATAGAAAAGCAATTGAATTTTGTATATTTACATATTTAACTTTGTAGCCTACAAACTTGCTACAGTCAGTCATTAGTTCCAGTTTTTTTTTTGCCAGTGTTGGAGGATTTTCTGCATAGTCAATCATGTTGTGTATGCAAAGACAGTTTTATTTCTTCTTTTCTAATCTATATTCCTTTTATTTCTTTTTCTAATTGAGAACTACAAAGGGGATAGAAGGGCAGAATGTAGTCATTAATAATCCTTCCATTTATATGGAATGAACTATTCATTTGAGGAGCCAGAACACAGATATTGCTTCATTTAAATTTGTAACATTGCCGTGTAGAATGTAAGCTTAATATCAACAGCCTGACCTCATTCATGAGTTTGTAAACTACAAAGTTAGGAGCCAGAGGAAGAGAGAGGAAAGTTTTTTGGTCAATTTCCTTGGGAGGAAAAGGTTCTAAGAAGCCAAGGATTGCTTGTGAGACCTGGAAGTGGGTTCATGGGTTTGACAAAATTGCTGGAGTATTATTATGTGGTCTCTATTACTGGAAAGTCAAATCCACTTTCAAGTTTCAAGAATATTTATTCTTAAGAGTTATCCTGAAGGAGTCTCTCCTGTTTCTTGAGGCTGTTCCTTGGATCCAAATTCCTAACTTTTAAAAAGTACATAGAGGCAAAAATTACATTTCTGAGGGCCACCAAAGGGGGATAGAGTGCACAAAAGTTGTACTAATGTCAAAAGGTTGCTACAACTAGGAATAGAATATAAGATGAAATAAACCATTTTCTAATTTTGTACTTAATGGTAATGGTCAAACACTTGCAAAATCTAGGCTTATATCCATAGTAAAACTTAAAGCACCAGCTACAATTGAATAACAACAAGTTTATATTTTAGAAACAATAGCAAAATCACAGCCAATTCATAGCTTTCTATGACTACTACTACTACTAATAATAAAGCAATTTTGAAAACTAAGTCTATCCTGGAAAGTTTCCCTGGAGAAAACTTATGACACCATTACACACACACACACACACACACACACACACACACCCATGTTAATCTCGCCCAAGTTCACTTTTTTAGTCAGTTTTATCCTAAATTGCTTGAAGCAGCACCTACTTACTCAAACGCTACATAGCCAAAGAGATAATTGATGCAATCTTGTTAACCTGTAATTGAACTTGTTTTATAAACACAAGCACACACACACACACTAAAAGATCTACCATTACTGTTTCATTTTAGGAAGAGAAGTTGAACCACAAATCAAACATAAGTTATATCTTGACATCTCTTAGTATTAAGCCAAATTTACTCAACATTAATAGACTTCTTTGAAGTTTAGTGTTAATCAAACAGTTTTACAAACTATAATGTGTAAAATGCCAAACTCTTGAGTTGAATCAGAGACCTCATTTCATGCAATCAATAAATCAGATAAATACTAAGGCTAATGTTCAACAATGGATTATTGTCTACCGTATTCCCATGGGGCTAGTTAAGATTCAATTTTCATTGTAAATAAAAACAGCAGAAAAATCCACCCCTCCCTTTGAAGTATAAATTGTTGAATTTATGAGCTCAATATTGTATTGAAAGTGAATTCATGTCTCAGACAGATACTGATGGGTACATTCTCTTTGAGGTACTAGTGGTAGGCACATAATGTCAACTAATTGAAGTTATTTTTATATATGGACAGTGTTCAAAAATGCTGTTAAGGAAAGTTTGGTTAAATACTTTAACAAAACACCGTACTAGAAAATTCCATAAGCAATATAAAACCACTTAAAGCAGAACTACCTATTATGATGATTATAGCTTGGATTTATGTAACTCAAAGCATTTCTACGTGCATCTTTCTAATACCTGTGGTTTAAAAATAGGAGCTTTGGAACCCGTATTTATAGTATGGAGGAGTATATTTGACGTAGATATTTAATTTGTTTAGAGCAAAGCATTTCCACATATTTGATATAACTTGGATAGAATCTTTACTTGGTATGAATGCTGTCAACATAGTTAAGTCATTTATTGGTTCCCACAATTGAAAATAAAATAAAAATAACTAAGTAAATGAGAATCATCTATACAACACGATCAGGAAAGGAAATCTGAATAAGAATCAAGAAAAAGGAGAAGAGTTCAGGACAAATAAAAAAAGCCAAAAATAAAGGATTGCTCTGAAATTAGCTTACATTTAAACCACACAGCAATCCCAATTCTTCAACTTTTGTCCTTTCATCACGGTGCTCATCAAAAAACAGCGATTACCAATGCTTTTACTAATGTATTACCTCGTTCCTGAAGCAAGACCCACGTGGCCAGTGAATTGAGGAGAGAAAAAGAAACCATCCTCGAGCTGATGTTGAAAAATAAGATATAAAAATTCATTAGCAGTTACTTTAGCTCACTGCCACTCTATGTCTTTTCACAGATGCTTCTACTTGTTGATGAGTACAGAATGGAACAGGGAAGAAAAGAAAAGAAAATAGAGTTGCAAATACAAGACTAGAGATTCTTGCTCTCCTAACTCTTACAATTGACAATGAGAGATTTAGCGAAACCTAGAGCACATTTGTCCCCCTTGTTTTCAGGAGAAAGCTGACATCCATGGTTCCATGACTTACCAAGCCCCAAACAAGAGATGGGGGCAGAATTCAGATTTCTTGGCTCTCAACCCCTGAAGTGTTCCTCTAAAGGATACTGGAATGACGATTTATGAAAATAACAATTAATGGAGTAAATCTGAATTTCTTACAAGGCATAAAGGAGACCATTTATCAAAAGGTTAAAGAAGGGATGGTATCTTCCATGGACAGATCTTTTAAGAGACCTGGGGTCATTCAAACCAGCGTCCTCAAAAGTGCTTCTAAATTCTGAGAGCCCAAATTTATTAGTAACTAAGTATGGAATTAATATTTATTATATTAATATTTCTTGAATTAATATTTTTATTAATATTTCTCATGTAGTAGGTCAAGGTGGATCAAGGTTATATCAGAAGGAGTATTTTTATTTTTCATTTTTATTTTAAGTGTTAATATACGCTCTCCGGGGCATTAGATTCCCATGTTAAAATCAGTGGATACAGTGGGCTCATGCTTTTTTCCCTTTTAAGCAAATTGGTGGTTCAGTGGATGGGGCTCAGGGCTGTGATTCAGGAGACTTGCATCTCAGTTCCTTCGCTTAAATTAGGCAGCTGCATAACCCAGATGCGTCTCCTTACCTCCGGGAGATAAGGAGATTGCACGAAAGTACCTTAGCTCTAAAATTTTTTGACTTTGAGAATATTAATCTTAGTATTTAAACAGTGAGGAGGTTTTGTTAATATTGTTGCTTTTCCCTTTGTCCTCACTTTTTTTTTCCTTTATCATTTCTGTGTTTTAAATTGAGCCTTGGCTCAACATTTCAGCCTCCAATGATACCACCGTGCATATGGAGAAAAAAATGCAGTATGCTTTATAACAGTTGGTCGACAGATAAATTTTTGAAGCAAAAAGCAGTGTTTGCTTCTTCTGCCTCTTTGTCTGAAGCTGACCACCGTGCATATATTATTGTTCATCTCTCTAACTATCATCCTAATCCCAAACAGAGGAAAATCTGGCTCAGATTTTCAGTGGTCAGTATAATGCTGACTGTGTAAAGTAGAATTGGATTAAGTAGAGGACAGAGCCTCCCCCTGTATCAAGTACTTTGTTTGATCAAACCAAGATCCTAAGATTGTCTGAATGTGTATGAATTGCACCTTCCTGACTAGACCAAGTTTCACTTCCCACTCTTTCAGCTTCTTCCTGACTTTTTCCCCTTTCAGTGAGATGTGAATGACACATAACGTTGTGTAAGTCTGATGTGTACAAAACAGTGATTTGGCATATGTTCCTGATGGTTTTTTCTCCTTCCTTTTTTCTCATTTTGATCTGAAACTTGTCAATTTCCATACTCGTACTACAATTTGCTGATTTTTCTTTGCAACTCATGACCGAAATTTCTTTTCTTTGCTTTCATAAGCTGCCATCATCTCAGTCAGAAGGAGAAGAGCTCTCTGTGTGAGAAATTTCTTAACTTCTTCGTCAGTAATGCATCAATGTTCAGGTCCACAAAAAGTAGACGATAAATTTATATTAGAATTTTATTTTACTTCTTAAATGTATTCTGAAAACCACTCATCTGGTAGACTATGCATAATTCCAGATTTTAAATGTGGGCTTGTTTTTAAGTATTATTCATTTCCAGGTATAATGTATTTCTAATTACCATATTCAGAAAATAGTATATACTTAAAATCATGAAAATATAGAGAATTGGAACATATTCAGATAACCTGAATCCCCATGACAGTTTGTCATCAAAAATTACCTATTTTCAAATATTTTTCTGTACCCGCCCCCTTCAGGGATTCCATGTATATTACACTGCCTGAAGTTGTCCGACCATTCAGCGATGCTTTGTTAATTTTTTTTCAGCCTTTTTTCCCTTTGTGCTTCATTTTGGATAGTTTCCATTCTTACGTCTTTAAATTCACTAACCTTTTCTTCTGTGATGTCTAATCTGCTGTTAAAAGCACCCAGTGTATTTTTCATCTCTTAAAATTCAACATGTCTCTTTATGTTTGCTTTCATGTCTCTAGTAACTCTGCTTAGCGTTTCTTCTTCTACAGCTTGAATACGTGGAATGTAGTTATGATAACTTTGTGAATGTCCTTGTCTGCTAATTTCATCTGTGCCATTTTCCTGTGGGCCTAGTGATTTTTTTATTAAACGTCACATATTGTGAATTTTACCTTCTTAGGTGCTAGATATTTTTGTATTTATAGCAATATCATTGAGCTTTGTTCTGGGAAGCATTTAAGTTAATTTGATCCTTTGGAGGCATTTATTTACTTATTTTTTTGTAGGATCAGAGCAACCTTTGATTTAGGCTAGTTTTTTCCCACGACTGAGGCAATGGCCTTCTGAACACACTAGTCAGTGTGACAGGGGTATTGAGGGAGGAGGGGCTGTGCTCAGGCTTGCGGGAACACAGCCTGGTGGGGGCTGTGCTGCCCCAGGGAAGGCTCTCCCTGGCTTCAGGTACCCTTGTCACATGCATGCACTGACCACCGCTCCGCTTCAGACTCGGAAGGACCCTTGCAGTCCTCTCTCGAGATAGTTCTCTGCACCACGGGACTCTGCTTCAGGAACTGAACTTCCGCCTCCTGGCGCCGCCAGCTCAGAAGGACCTTCCTGCCCACCCTGGGTTTCCACTCTCTACCCTGTGGCTGGAAACGCTCCACACATAGCTGGGCAATTTGGGGCTCACCTCACGTGCTTTCCCTCCTTCAGAGATCACTGTCCTGCACTGCCTCATGTCCAGTCTTTGAAACACACTGCTTCATATATTTTGTCCATTTTTTCTTAGTTATTTAAGATGGGAGGGAGAATCTTTTGCCTGTTATTCTGCCTTGACTAGAACGATTATGAAGTACATTCTCATTGACCATCACTTTCAGAGTTAAAACAGAAAGACACAGTTCTATAACTGAGGGAGGCAGGTTGCAAACCAAGATCTCAATTCCATCGACCCTCATTAAAAGATGTATCTGTACCATCAGCCCAAGCAGGCACTTGGGCTGCCCAGGAGAGGGACACGGGGATTGCTGTCACACTGGCACTCCAGTTACAAGCTCCTCTATTCTTTAAAGCACCTATGTCTGGACTTTTCTTAAATACTTTCTCAGCTTCCTTGGTAGAACTTCTTGAAGTATTACTGTCCTCTAATAATTCTCTGTGCTCTCCTGTTCCTGCATGGCCACCCCCCTCCTGAGGGGGAGAAAGGGGAGTAGCTACTATGCTCCTTGCTTCCTATTTCATTTCTTCTAAAAATGTTTAAAACTTGCCTTCCTCCCTTTCACCTTATTTTCTTTTTTAGGGGACAAGTGAGAACAAATGCAGTAATATATATGTGTACACATATGTATGTTTTGCTCTGGATTTTTCTTCAAAGAATTTTTGACCAAAATAAGAATTTTACTACAGATAAGGCCAGACCTGAGCAGATAGGTGACGCGTGACCAAAACCAGGTTCCCTCGCGCCTCCTGGAGCAGCAGCCGCGCAGCGCTGTGTTGCCCGCTCCCCGCCAGGTCTCACTGCAGACAGGAGGCGGAAACACTGCCTAACAGCAGAGACCGCTCCAGAAGTGAGGAGAGAGCCCCGGGCGTTTGCGCCCAGATCAGTTTTCATTTCTAAAGAGGCTGATCTATTTATTATTAAATAGATAACAGGGAAGAGAATAAGATAGGAGAAAATATTTCAATTAGTTTTCATTCCTTTTTTCTTTTTTTTATCCATCAGTGTCCACTTCAGCACATTAACATGATTGAATTTATCCATTTTGGATATAGGCCAATTCTACCAGTTTTATAAGGTCTTTTTCAGGTTTTGGTATTAAAATTATTCTGCCCTCATGAAAGATTTTCTGAAAGAATTTAAGATGGGTGTTAATTTTTCCTTGAATACTTGTTAGAATTCACCGATGACTCCATCTGAGCCAGCCTTCCTTCCTTCCTTCCTCCTTTCCTCCTGAATAAATTCACTTTTTTTAGTAGATAAAAGGCTGTTCAGATTTTCTGTTTAATTTTGTAGCAAATGTGTTGGGATAAAGTTGTTCATGATATTCCCTTATTTTCCTTCAAATAGCTATAGAAAAAAAAAAGGAAATATATCCAAATTATGGTAAAAAAAGATGCATAGAATCAATAGTGATGGTCTTTCATTCCTGATACTGGCCATTTGTATTGTTTTTCTCTCAATCAGTCTAGATAAGTTTATCAACTCTGTTGATCTTTGCAAAGAATTCACTTTTGATTTCACTAATTTATCCTTATGTTTTGTTTTCTATTTCTTTGACTTCTATTCTTATATATATTATTTCCTTCCTTATACTGACTTCAGGTTTAATATGCCCTTCTTTTTCTAGTTTCTTAAGTTAAAACTTAAGTCATTAATTTTAGCCTTTGTTTTTCCTTTTTAATATAAGCATTTAAATCTGTAAATTTCCTGCTAAGAAATGCTTTATCTACATCCCACAAATTTTGGAATGTTGAGGTTTCAGTAACTTTTAGTTCAAAATATAATCTAACTTCTCTTGTGATTTCTTAGTTTGATCCATGGGCTATTTAGAAGTATTCTTTTAATTTCCAAATATTTGGAGTTTTTCTAGATATCAATTATTATTAATTTCTAATTTAATTCCATTGTAATTAGATAGCGTACTCTGTATGATTTCAGTTCTGTTAAATTTATTGATACTTGTTTTGTGGGTGAACATATGGCCTGTGGCCTGTCTTGGTGAATGTCTTATGTGCACTTGAAAACAGTGTGTATCCTGCAGATGTTGAGGAGAATATTCTACAGCGATCGGTTAGGCCAAGGTGTCTAACAGTGTTGCTCAGATGGTCTGAGTCACTAGCCGGGGGGGGGGGGTGTCTAATTGTTCTATCAGTTACTAAGAGAGGGGTTCAAATATCCATCTATGATTATAAAATTATGTTTTCCTTAAATCCTGTCAGCTCTCTATGTATTTTGAGATTCTTTCTCAGTGCACGCACATTTGTGACTCTCATATCTTTCTGATCAGTGAGCATTTTGTCATTATGAAATCCCCTCCTTTATCTCTGGCAGTCCTGCCTTGAAGCCTGTATTAACCCAGCCACTCTCACACTCCTGTGCTTGTCCTGGGTATGGTACATCTTCTTCCTGCCCGTTTACTCTCAGCCTCCCAGTCTCATGTTTAAAGTGCATCTCTTGTGGACAGCATCTAGTTGGCTATTCCTTTAATTCATTTGGATAATCTCTGCCTGTAATTAGCGTTCAGTCCGTTATAATGTAACATAATTATTGATATGGTTGTCTTAGGCCTACCACTTCTTATTTGTGTGCTATTTACCCTCTCGGTTTTTTTAAATTATCTTTTTCTCCTTTCCTGCTTTCTCTTAAATTATTTGAATATTTTATAGCATTCCATTATAATTTATCTTCAGGCTTTCTGGCTATACCTCTTTGCTTTATTACTTTAGTGGCTGTTCTAGGGATTACAATATGCATTCTTAACTCTTCACAGAGTTAATATCTTACCACTTTATATAAAATACAGATACTTTGTAACTATGTAGGTCCATCTATGATATGGATTTCATGTGTATTGTATCTGTATGAATAATAAACCCCGCAAGACAATGTTACCGTTTTTGCTTCAAGTAATCATATGTATGTTAAAGCAATTAGAAGGAAAAATAAGTTTTGTGTTTGCCACACACAGTTTCTGATGCAGTTTATTATTTCTGAAGATCCCAGTTTTCATCTGGTGCAGTTTCTCTTCAGCCTGAGGAGGCACCCCTTATAGTTAAACCCTGCTAGCAGCAATCTCTTTGTGTTCTTTATAGAGAGAGATTTTTATTTTACCTCCCTTTTGAGGGCTGTTTTGCTGCTTTATAGGTTGATAGTTTTCTTTTTCTTCCAGGACCAGAAAGGTGTCGGTCCACTGTCTTCAGGGCGCCATTGTTTCTAGTGAGAAGTCAGAGGTCATTGAAGTGATTGTTTTCCCCTACATAGTATGTTTCTGTGAGGTTGGTTTGTTTGTTTTATTTTGTTTTGTTTGCTGCTTCAAGATTTTTCCCTTTCTCTTCATTTTTAAGAACATGCTCTTTAAAAAAAAAACAAAAAAACAAACTTCTCCTGCTTTGAGTCCACTGTGCTTTTTGAGTCTGTAGAGTTGTGTCTTTCACTAAATTGGGGGGCTCTTCAGCCATTATTTCTTAAACTATTATTGCACATCATTCTCTTGTTCCCCTTCTTGGTACCTCAGTACCCCAGGTGTTGACATTGTCCTACAGGTTCTCGAGACTCCCTTCACTTCTTTCAGTACTTTACTCTTTGCTCTTCAGAATGAATCATTTCTGTTGATCTGTTTTTACATTCATTGACTTTTCCATTATCATATCCATTATGCTTTTCAGCCCATACACTGATTGTCCTGGAATTTCCACTTGGTATCTTTTCATAGATTCTTTTCCTCTGCTGTGATTTCCTGTGTTTTCACTCATGAGGAGTGTATTTTTCTTTACATATCATTGGGTATGATTAGAATGGCTGCTTTAAAATCCTTAGATGCTAATTCTAACATCTGAGTTGATTGTCTTTTCTCTTGAAAATGGGTTACATTTTCCATTTTCTTCGTCCAGTAATTTGGATTGTATCTTGGACATAGTGAATATTATGTTGTAGATACTCTGGATTCTGTTATACTCCTCCAAAGGGTACTGATGTTTTTGTTTTAGGAGGCAAGTAGCTTGACTGGACTCAAACTGAAGACCCTGTCTCTTGGACTGCAGCTCAAATGTCCATTCTGTATTGTTTTGTTTTGTTTTGTTTTGTTTTGTTTTTAAATCCTTAATTGTGCTTCATGCAGTCAGTCCTGCACATGTATGGTTCAGAAGTCAGCCAGAGATTTGGGCAGAGTTTTACACAGGATTGTGCTTTTCCCATCCTCTTTCAGGCTCCTTGCTTTCCAGAGTTTTTCCTCTACTTTCTAGTGCCTTTGCCTGCCCCCAACTTTTTTTTTTTTTAAGCCAGAAATGCTTTCTTATTGGACTGTTAGCATTCATGTGTGACTAAAATTCATAAAAGTGGGAAATTCATCTTCTGTTATTACCTTCATCTAAGTTTTGACTCTCTCCAGACTCTGTCTACTCATAGTCACATGCAGTGCCTTCAGGTTAATTGTGGGGTTTTTTTTAAACTTTTTGCCCAGAATTTATAGTTATTATCTGCAGGAGGTTTGATATAGGCATATGCCAATACAGGTTTGATTTGGATTATGCCAATCCAAAGTGGAACTCTGCCTCTGCTCTATATGAAGACAAACAGGTACCTCGTGAATTTTTAAAAATTAATATGTAGGGTGGTTCCTAAGAGTGTAGGTATTAACATACTCTAAATATCATTCTAAACTGGGCTTCAAGGATTGCCTTTTGGTTTTTCAGTTTGGTTGGTTTATTTTGTTTTGTTTTTAATAAAGTACTTCCGTCCGTTTCCTCAACTGGAATACCTTTCAACCTCCATGCAACCCAATGTCTGATTCTCACCCTGGATTTTGTTTCAACCGCAGTTCAGGGGGCTCCAGGATCCTTTAGCCTGGCTTCTGGGAGATGCCATTGCTACGGCACTCTCCCCCTGTGGAGTGCCTGCAAGTCTCAGTAGAAAGATCCCAACACGCATATTTTGCTTCTATTTATTATGTAGAGAGCTTTTGTGACATTTTATGAACAGCAAAGCCCCTGATTCACGCCTTACCACAGATATAAGAGCCAGCTAATGAAATGTACCATTGATTTCCTTTTTCTGTCTTTTTAAAATTCCAGTTCTAATAATGGCCCCCAGTGGGGACCAAGTGGCTAAAACAATGGGAAGGGAGAATTTTCAGCAGTAGGGTTTGCTTTGAGCCTAAATGAAGCTGTTGTGATCATGTTTTTAGTGAAATGACATCATGGAAGGAAGTCGATTCCTTCTGGTTGGACCCCAAAGAGCAAGTGTCACACCCCCAGATCATGCCCACTGGTAGTAATTAAGCATCACTCTGCAGAGAGCCCTGGGTGCCTTACGAGGCAGTACTTTTGAGAAGCCCAGACTTCAGATTTCCAGTTATTCTTGTAGCAAATGGATACCTTCACTCTCTGTTCTCCTTTCTTCCACTGGCCTCCAAAGGGCTTCTTTGAGTTCAGCCTTTTTGTATTAAGAGGGCATCATTAGAAAGCAGGATTTAATTTATCGAGTAAAATGTTCAGAAGAAAAACAAAACACTTAAGACATGTTCTCAGCAAAGAAGAAGGTACATTGGATCTTTATTTTCTGAAGCAGTAGTTAACACTTTTAATGGAAACTTCTGTGACATCAGTGAGGTGTTCCAAAAGAACCAGAGTACTTATAATTAATTGTATTAATCATGAAGACTGCATTTATCCTCAGCCTCTGTGGTGTGTTGAGGATAGAGATGTTTGCCCAAGAAGAAAGCTAACACGCATTCTTCAGTGTGAAGTAATTTTCACTGGTATTCGTATGGCAGGTGTTTGCTTTTCATTTATTCACTTAGAGTTTTTTTTTTTTTATCCTTTTGGAAATTCATTGATTTATTTTGTGAAATGCCGAAAGGAAGGAGAGGAACTGACTCTGATTTGTGACAAGTGTCCTTCCTGAGCAAAATACTCATTTCTCCTAATCACTTTTCTATCCTTTTCATCATTATCTCTCTTTTTTTAATTGAGATATAATCAACAAATAACATTATACTAGCTTCAGGTGCCTAACATAATGGTTCAATATTTGTATATATTGCAAGATACTATCTCTTATCAAATCATCTTTGTATATTATAAAACACAGAAATATACAACCTCGATTAACATCACAATTTGTCAACAAATTATAATAACTGTAATTATAAAATATATAGACCTCTAGATTTTACTTTTAGAGAATTGCATCTTGACTTCTTCTGTCAAAAATGTGAATAGCATGGAGATGTGTGATCTCTTGGTCTAAAACTGACATCCTCTTCCCTAACAGGATGGCAGGCATTGGAAAGCAGGAGGGGACGGTGTGGACTGGCTATCTGCATCCTGTCTTGCCAAAGGATAAATAAAGGGCATTCATTCATCAGCTTTCAAGCTGCCACCCTCTCTTCTCTTCCCCAGCCCCCATTTCTCCCTGAAATTGGGAGGAGGGAGGTTCTGATTATTTTTTGCCTATTTCTAGCAGAGCTAGGCATGAACAATTAAATTTAGGGCTTCCCTGTGGTCTGTGAATAACAGTGCACAGTGCTAACCATCAGGGCACAAAGGCAGACAACAACAACAAAAAGGCTTTTTTATTTTTTGTTTACCCTTCAGGACACTGTTTACCTTATCACTGAAGGGGAAGTTACCATCTCATCCCTTTTGGAAATTGTACAGGGTTTATCCTCTAGCTTCAAATTGCAAACTGTCCAGTGAGAGGGTGAATGCGTCAGCCTGGGGCCAGGGGGTTTATACCAGGCCCTGCTCTCCGCCCCCGCCTCCCCAGCCCCTGTTGGCGTGTATGTGTGTCCTTCCATCTGCCTGTCTGTCTCTCTGTCTCAGGCTTCTGCTCTGTCTCTGGAATGCACCTTCACTCTCTCATGCTCCCCACTCTCTCTCACCCCCTTTTCCTTGATTTTTCTGTCAAACCGATTTCTTTTTCTCCCTTTCAACCAGAAGGATGTTTTTCCTCTTTTTTTTCTCTCTCTCTCTAAATTTACTTCACAGCAGATTGTCTTGTAGTAAATCACCAAAAACCCAAATAGCACTAAAGCATTCTGATACAACATTAGCATTTGCTTAACAAGCACAAGATAAACATTAAACAAAGAACTGCATTTCTTTATTAGAGGCTGCAAGATACATAATCCATGAGCACAAGAAACATGGGACCCAGTGGATATGCAGATGTGTGTTATTTCATTGGCGCTGGGCGGCCTTGTTAGAAAAGGTTTTCATCTGAAGGCTTGGGGGGTGGATGGTTGACTGTCCCTGGTGGGGCTGTAACTAGATACAGAGACTGTTGCAAGCTAGGCTGGGCTCCCTGGTGGACGTGCTGATTGGACAGCCTGAGGAAAACTTGGGAAGCGTCGGGAAGTGAACTCAATCACCTTGGGGATGATAGGGTAGAACCAGATGAAGGCATTTGACTTCTTTTGTAACTCCCACTAAGGACAGATTGCCAGTGCGATCCAGCCTCCATAACTGCAAATCAGGCCCTTTCCCCTATGCCGATTTCATTAGAATGGCCAGCATGGTGCAAAGAGGAAAAAAAAAAAAGGTTAGACACAGTAATTTTACAGGCAGGCGGGTACAAAAAAAATCTGCATAATTAAGCAGTCAAGGCTGCTAATAGGGGAGTTTATATGCTCTGGGACCTGGCAAGGGCAGCACATATGGATATAGCACTGGATATTAAATCTACGGCGTGCAGACTTACTTCAGGGCCCTCAGAGAAAAGGCTAATTATAGAGAGAGGAATTGTGTTTACTGGTCTGTCTTGGGCAAAGATGGTGAAAGAACTACAACCAAGTTTTGCAGTTCGACATGAACAGGCTGTTAATAGAGATATCAAAATACGTGCTTGTGGTGGTTCCTACCTCATCAACACAAAATCTCAGATTCTGTGGACCCTCCCCCCACCCCGCGTTACCGACTGGAGGCGAAGCCCTTGGAGTTGAGTTTCGTCCACTAGGTGCGTGTGTAACGTCAGGGTACACGGGATAGGAGGGTGTGCGCGGGATTAAATCGCCACAGTTCAGTCTCGGCCATGCTCTTTGTCATCGTAAATTTTATTTCACAGCTGAGCTAGCCCTGTTTAAAAATGTCAGTGCTTCTGGGCCTGAGCTTCAGTATAAATGGAGCATCTGAGTGGAAGTTGCAGTGGGCAGGGGTAAGCCTTTGGAGAGAGGGTGTGTTTCTGGAAGAGGCTCTGATGGGATGGACATTAACATTTCATAATGCAGATCAAAGGTACAGAGAAAACCCAAAGGCCCCTTTGTCACGGGCCCCTAATGACCGCCTCATACATGAGCCAAGATGATTTCTTCAAATTATTAAAGAGATTCATTCCGTATTTGTATGTATGTATGCATGTATGTATGCATGCCCTTACTTATTTATTTAGTTCCATACAAAGAACACTTTCTGAAGAGGACAAGCTAGTGGGCCATTTGCCCAGGGCTGGATGTGCCAGGGCGAGCCTGGGTGTTTCAGGGGATCGAGCCTCCTGCAGATTTCGTTGGCAGACAAGCCTTCTGGACCCTTTGTCCTTTAGGGAAGCTGCCCAGGGAAGAGAGCAGCCCTCGCCGAACACAGATTTGTGGCTGTGGGCTCGGCCATTCGGGGGCCTGCGGTGCATGCCATTGCTGCCCACCCCCCGACAAGGAGGGCCAGAGAAGAACCCCACCACCTTGTCTCAAGATGCCCTAAAACCTCAGGCTTAGGAAAGTAAACAGCATCCGATCAGCCCAATACTGGGTCAGGCTCGCCTGACATCTGTGCTCTGCTCAGAGGCAGGGAATCCAGCGCTAATGAGAAGACCCAACCCAGCCTCGGGAAGCGCGAGTCGCAAAGGCTAATGAAGAAGCAGGGTGGCCCCTTAAAACGAGGGAAAGCATCAGGTGCCCTGCACCTCCTTCCCCGCTCCTTGTTCACCAGCTGACCCGGGGCGTCCCTTTTACTAAGAACAGCTGGTCAGATGTCATAGCACTCGGCTAAGGGGGAAGGGTCTTGAGAGACTAGGAGAATGCCGATACTCAAGGCAGATATTTCACACTCGATTCTTGAGCTGTATTTTTGCCCTAGCAGCTGTTCACTTCATTGTTAAAATCAGACCAGTCCTGAGACTATTTTCAAACTCCATGACTTCTGATACTTTCTGATTCCTCGAGGTTACAGTGAGGAGGCATTCTAAAGAGAGAAAGTGTGACTGTCCCCAGGTTGGTAGGGACCGCGTGACACAAGACGGATGCAGCGGCTTCACAAGTACTTACAAGTCCATTCTTTTTATCCCATTCTTAATGCCCGAGACTTAAAAATGTTAAAATAGAGAAAATCTTCTGGGCGGTGGACTCAGGGGAAGTCCATACCTGGAAAATGGTAGCAGCTCAATGCAGAATGCTCGGGTCAGGACCTGGCCATCTTTTTCTGCTTGCTGAGAGAAACTGAAGTTGACCAGAACGCTGGCAAGCAGTAAGTAGGCCCCACTAGAAAAGGGGAAAATAGTATTATTTTTAGGTAGAAATAAATATAGAGGACAGGGCTAAACACACAATTGCTTTTGTTTTTTAATTTGGGACTGATCAGAAGTAAGAAAGCTGGACAAGAGGCATGGGTAGAGGAATGGAATGAACTTGAAAAGCTCTCCTTGGTTGCGTGTTGAATTATGTGGGATTACCAAAAAGAGCCAGCCACGTCCCCCTCCCCAGTCTGTTCCTACCTGGCCCATGCTGGACTCAGCATGCCTTACAGCTTGGTGGCTTCCCAAGTCTGCTTTCTCCCTCCCTCAGTGTCTCCCTTCCTTTCTTGTCTTTTTCCTTCCATTCATTCACTCGACAACAGTGAAAAAAACACAGTTGCCTTGAGAACAGACCTAGTAAGTGATAAGAAGGATAATCAAGAAGGAATGTATCTTATAGAGGAAATAAGACTTGTATTTATGCTGAGGGAGAATGTGACAAATGCCCTAAGAGTCCCATAAAGCATGGTAGGAATTCAGAGGAGAAATAAACTCTGAGTGAGGGGAAGGGACCTGGCCAGGGACTAAAGCCTGAGGAACAACAAAAAGTGTGGCAGGTCTTTTCCACAAACACACAGACAGTTGGGTTGAGGAGAAGACAAAGGAGAAAGAAAAATAACCAGTTGTGTCATGGCAATGCCCTGAGAGGAAGAGGTTTTCAAAAGTGGACAACTTAACAGCATTAACATCTTCTGGGTATTGTTTTAAAATTTATCATTACCATATGCTAAGATTTCCTCATAAATATCTGAGTTAAGTTGAAAACCTTAAAGAAAAAATCTCTGTTGGATCTGCCCAAAGGCTCGCGCAGGCCTGGGGGCCTAGTCAGCGCTGCTCCTGCTCCGGCAGCGGGCCCCCCCCCCCCACCGCCTCTGGGAGCAGAGGCCCACCCGCCCCGCCGGCCGCGTCCCTAGAGCAGCCTCCGCGTGTCTGCCCTCGGAGCCCCCATCCCGGTTGGTTCTACCTCTCAAGTCCTGCAAGGCCCAGAACTGCTTCGGGGCAGCTAACAGAGCTGACATGGAGGAGAAAGCACTTTCCATGGAGAAGAGGGGGGAGAAATAGAGGGGAGCAAAGTCAGTAAGTGAAGTTTAAAGAGTCAAAACCCTTGATGTAAGATATTCCAGCAAATGAAGTAAACATTTGCTTCATGCTAGTAACAAAAACGACCGATACTTACAGAGCCCTCGTCGTCAGCCAGGCGTCGCGCTGCACACTTGCTGTCGATTATCTCCGTTGCCCCACTGAGTCTCACTTCTCAGCCCTGTGCTGTGGATACTTGGTAGCCCCACTGGCTAGACGTTTTGACGGCGGCAAGGTTAAGTGATGTAGAAGAGATTCCACAGCGTGTTAGGGGCATCCACCACCACCGAGTAATTCCAGAGCCCGAATTTTTAAAGTCACTCCACCACGGTGAATGGAAAGAGAGGCTTTGCAGATGATGTCTGTGATGACTTCTGTGGACACTGTCTGTCCTCTCCACGGCGGTGGAGGCCCACTGAAGCCTCTGGTAGAGGTCTGTGTTCGCTAACATGCCCACCGAGCGCGTGCCTCATTTATCAGGATTTTGGTAACGTGACAGATTACAAAACTGGACTCAGTAATAATGGCCTGCCGGCTGTCAGAGGTTGAACCCTGTTTTAGAAGATTTTGCTTTTTTGAATTAAGAGGAATTCAGTGGCTGACCATTCAGTTTCTGAGTCTTATCGGAAATGAATATTTAAACAATGCGCAGGGAGGCTTAATTGCGCTTGTGACCTGCTTTCATACATATTTGGGAGGGTAGAGATGGAAATGGAGAACACACAGTGGATGCATTTTACTGCCAGAGTGGAACTTTACAAACGTACCAGGGGACCTTTTGGTAATGTTTGTAATGTGCTGCTATTGTGATTTAGGAAAGAAAAATGCTACTGCTGGGCTTTATTTTCAACAGATTTTTTTTAAACATCAATTAATGCAATCAAATGTAGTACAGGGAAATCTAACTTTTTATTTACATTTCTGGGGGCCAGGGAGGGCTTGTTTGTTTTTGTTAACTCCAAGCATTTGAGCTGTACAGTATATAGTTTTCTTGGTATTTTCCAGATCAACTCAGTAAGTTATATTTAACAGTCTATGTGAAAATCTCCACACGCAGAAGAGAAAACAGCCTTGTAACTGGTACCATTTGTCAGGAAACAAATGATTCTGCCTTGCTTCACGCAGTTTGAAAATAATGACTTTTTTGGTCTTTAAAAACAGATTTAGTTAATAAAATGATTCATATCGGTTTCCTTACACATACCAGCAAAATTGAAATATGTTATTTCTTCATGAATTAGTCAAATTTTTGAATGCCAGGTTTTGAACTCAATCTTGATAAATCCAAAAGTAATAATCTAAAAAAAAAAAAAAAAGAGCATCATATATTTGGCCTTAAACCTTCAAAGGGCACTCAGATAAACCTGTCAGATGATCAGAAAGGTCCAGCTGAAAGTCTGTTTTTCTAATTTTTCCTCCCTTTGTGAATCACTGCCTTAACTAAACAGACATTATCAACACAAGCGGCTGGGTGATCTCCCGTCTTCCTGAGCACAGGGACCCATAGATGATCAAATGGAAACTTGGTTCCATATTGAAATGTAATCATTGTTCTTGCCCCATAATCTGAAGCCTAGACACAGATCAGAACGCAGTTCTACCGGTAACTTCCTACGTAATTTTGAGCAAATCAGTTACACTCTTCCTAGGATTTGGGTTAACCTGGACTAATCCCTGTTATTGAGCAGCTTAACTGAGAATTGAGGTATATAAGCCCACACCACACACACGTTTTGAAAATTGTAAAGTTCACTATAAATATAGTGAGGTGTTACATGTATAATCATCCCCAGGGAGAGGTCAATGAAGAAAAGGTACCACTGTAATCGTCGTAGCACCGACAAGAGCCTCCTTCTTATGGGGCTTTCAAAAAAAAAAGATGGGGCAGGAGAAGCTGAGTCTGAATTGTATAGACGCTTCATTCAACTTGTGCTTAAAAGTCGTGTTGGCCTGAGCACGAAGTATGACCTTTGGCAGCAGATGAGGTAATATGTAGACTTAATCGGGTGAGTTGAGGCCACATTGACTACTTTGATTTGGAATTTCCCTGCCGTTATCATTTTAAGACAGACTTTCTAATATTCATTTCGAAAGAGAGATGCTCAGATTCTAGATGCAGATTCTGTCTCTGTGTGTCACCTGACCACGTTCTCCTTTCTCAGGCTGTTCCCTTTTGAGAGGGTGTCCACCTGCGTTGCGGGTGCCATGAGGTAGAGTAACAAGGCTCAGAATGGCCTGGTCTGGCCGAGATGCCAGCCTACTGCTTCATCAGTAATGCAGCTCACTCAAAAGGGTAATGTCATAGGTACTCTTATTCTCTGAGGCTTTGTTTTACTTTTAGTTCTTTGAAGTAGCTGGACCAATATTTAATTAAGGAAACTTCTCTTCCCATTATGAGGAAGAAAATTTTATTTTGTTACTGGGCATTTTTCTCTAAATATAAGTATCTATGCAGGGTCAGTTATTGTGACTGGTTGAAAATATGCTAAAAATAGGGACATACTGTACTCCTTTCTGCACATTCATTCCAGGCTAACTGTATTTACCCACTCTCATGTTAACTTCTGATCTGTCTTCCCTCCAGTATGCAGAGAAAGGAGAACTTTGTTCATTGTTGGTTCACATCAGACTATTCACCTCCGTCTTACCCAACAGTTATTCTCCTACAAAATTATACACTGTATTTACTTTTCTCCAGATTGTCAAATATCAGAACTCTCATGCTAATCTCTGTCTTTAAGAAACCAAACACTGCTATTGCGTTTTAGAAGCAAAGGAAGAGTAGGAGGCCAAAACATCAGAATAGGTCACCTTTCATCCTGGAATTTTACGTTTTCCTTTACTAATGATGAAACTGATAAGTGCTAAATATGATTTGCTTTTGGAAAGGACATAAATTTTAGAGTTATGAGTATCAGATTTCTGCTTAGGTTGCTTAAGACAGCATTGTAATTCTATGCGGACAGCATCCCATCCTGCAGCGGGGCAAAGTAGAGCTTTTAAATATGTAAAATGTGTAAGGCCACTGATAGATTTTTAAAAATATTTTATTTACTTATTATTGTATTATTTAATTGTTTTTATTTTGGCAGGGCAAGGGGAGCAATAATTAGGTTTATTTATTTTTAGAGGAGATACTGGGGATTGAACCCAGAACCTCGTGCACATGCACGCTACCACTTGAGCTATACCCTCCCCCTTGGTAGATATTTCAGTGACTTTTTTCCAATAGATTTCCTTTTGTGCTAGGAAATTATCAGCCTTCTTTATATTTACAGAATATACAGTATTTAAATATTTAAAACAGCCCGTGAATGAGCTGGTTCAGGTTTTAGAAAAATTGTCATAAAGACAGAGGATTAAAAATTTATTGTGCCCAAAGCATCTTTATAATTTGGCATTATAGTCTTAGAAATATTTAATAGCTTTGCAGAAGGTAATATAAGGAATTACTATCCAAGAAAGTTGCTATCCTTAATTATTGTGTCTCATTCCTCATTTAACAGATACACTTATTAACTAATCCATGGTTTTTGTTAGGCCCATTTCATAGTCTTTAGCTTTGGTTTTTGACTTAACAAAATACCTAAGAATATCTGCTTCTTCACCGTACTTCCAAGCTCAGTAGAAGTAAGACAGAAATCTTTGTAACAATGTGAATCTGTCAACTGTCCTTCCTTCCTTCCTTCGTTCTTTCCTTCCTTCTTCCCTCCCTCCCTCTCCCACTCCCCCCAACCCTTTTGTCTCTTTCTTTTTTTCCATCTCAGTAGATAATAACTCTCTCCTGACTGACAGGAAACAGACAGAGGAGATAAGAATGAGTATGATTCATTGGTATGCCAGTAACATCTTGGCTTCAGCATATAGTGTCTAGATGTGCTGGTGAGTCCAGAATGATACCCAAGAGAGAAACGTAGGTTAGGAACATATTGAACTAACTTGTTTTCCGTACGTAAGTACGGCTTTGGATTTTTAGTAAGCCACACACTTAGGATATGCATGGAGTCCCAGTTTCTTCCCAAATACTCCATTTTGTACAATATCAGGGGATGATTCAGGCACTTAAAGAAGTGTAATTAGCTACAGGCAGAAGAGAATTAAGGAATCAGTCTTTGTTTCTGAATAATGATGATTCCATAAAGGAGAGCCTCCAGCCCAGTCTCCACAGGGTTTCAGGTGACAGTTTAACTGAATCGCTGGTGACTGCCCTGGGAGCAGGCAACAGCCTTCAGCCGTGATGCCTTCAGCGTCGTAAGCTGTATAATCACGAGTGTTCCTTTCACACTGACGGCTCAGCCCAGAGCGCTTTACCAAGGAACGTGTTCCAAGAGCCTCCGCAGAATCGGGAGATACGGGGAATTTAACTTTCCACTCCCAACAGGTGCTGCGTATCAGCTAAGGCCCTGCCTTCCTGAAGGGAGAGGAGGGCGTTTGCAAGGGCAACAGACCTCAATGGTGCGCACCTAGTTGGTCAGGGAATAGGAGACGATGTGGCCTGGAATCCATTCAGGCTTTGTCTTGTTGGGGAGCCAAGGAGTGACCAGGTGGTGTGGAAATATAAATAGCTCTTTGCACTTCAGTGAGAGATCCAGAGTGACGAGAACTTTTGCTCTGCATAACTGATGACTTAAATTGCTGTAGTTCAGAGGGAGGAAACTTTTTTGAAATGAGGGATTGGCGGGACAGTGCAGTACTAGAATTTAGGAACTCTGAATTCTGGTGCTGGCCGTGACCAAATGCTTTACCATGGTGGGTGCATCAGTTAATATCTCTAGTCTCCATTTTCTCACCTTTTCAACAAGTCTTTAGTTAATTAGATTGTCTCCAAAGGCCCTTCTAACCTTTATCAAACATTTCAGCATTTAGCCAAATATATACATTTACCCTTTCCTTTTTCCTATACATTCCTAGTTTATTGCTTCTCCTCCATTTTACATGGAGAAAAAAAACAAAACCACAGCGTTCTGGGATCTTTGAAAACATTTGAGCCAACAAATACAGTTTGGGGAGGTATTTATTGAAAGGAGAAAGCCAGATCGTGGGCAGCCGGCTCTCCTGCGCCCTCACAATCCCGTTTCCCATATCACTTTTCAGGTTTCTCTGAGCATCGGGGGCGCTATTTGTTTTTGTAGGGATGTTAATCACCTTACAGGAGTTTTATGTCGTCCTCTATTTTTCTTCAAGCACAAAAAGCTTCAGCGGCAATAGAGTGTGGAAGAAGAAACTGTATGTAGATTCACACACTGTACTTTTTTTCTTTTAAGTGTGTTGTTGCAGGTTTTTTTCTTTGCTAATATATTTTGACACCTTATATTTGTAACCCGCTGTCCTCTTTAATTGCTTATTGTTATTAATTACGTAGTGGTAACGTAGTTAGCTGCTTGAGCCACTTGGCTGTGAAGAAATTCATTTGTCATTATTGCCGTTGGAGCTACGGGAAATCACCAGCATTCTATCCAGAGATGAATGTTTTTGAGCTCACAGCCAGTCAGAATCTGAACACGGGTCAGATCCTCAAGGGTTTTCTTTCTGCCACTGCCCTTCGGTTCTCCTGGTCCCTGTGCCGAGGACCTTCATTTTCTCTTATCTTTCGTTTTCAGTCCTTGATTTGCTGCTCTTCCAGTGACGTTTGTATATTATTTTCAGCACTCCATTTGGTGGCCTGTCCCAACTGTTCCCTGTATTTTCTCCTCAGGTCCCTAACTGTACATGGTTCTTCCTAGAGTTTCTTTGATAATGTGAATAACATTGCTGCCTTTACAACTCTGTTACATGCAATTTTATTTTAAATCATGAATGAAGACTGGGCATTGCTTTAAGCCACATCTTGCAGTGAAACTGATCATTATGCCTTCTACTCACACTACAAATAATCAGATGTATTTAGGTTCCCAAATTAGGAAGCTGCCGGTGGAATGAATGCGTGAATGAATGAATGAAGTCCATACGCAAACATGGGGATGTGTACTTGAACACACTCCGCTACTTCCGATGTCTGTAGTTCCTTTAAATCTGGGCTTAATTTAGAATTCATGACCCCACAGCTGCGTGTGCCACAGAACAGCCAGGCCAGCGAGCTCCTCTGCCTTCTGGCAGCATGACATTAAATTCACACTAGTTAAGCCAACTTAAATTGAGCCTCCTTGAACCTTCCTAAATAAAACTAGTGGCCTTAATTACAATCGGGCAATTTAAAGGTTATGGAGCTCTAACTAGTACTGCAGTCTATCACTTTAATAATGCACAGGAAAATTTCTCTGAGGGGTGGCATCGTTTGATTAGAAGAATCCAGTTTCACAGCACATTTCCAATAAACTGTTTTTAGAAATCTTACTGCATTTATTACACCATTGCCTTTTTTTTTTTTTTTATTCTTCAAGGCCAAGTTTCTGAGGTCACACCAACAGAACAATGAAAATGTGAGTCATTTGCAAATAACGTGCAGTATTGTGACTTTTTTGCATTGCTGCTTAGGACCTTCTCAGGATTGCCACAGGCAGAGTGAAGGGTGCAGGATAAGGCCTCTTGGAAATCTGAGGGTACTGCCCCCACCTTCGACCCTCATGCCTCACTGTAGATTAGCCTTGTGCTCTGGTGTTTTATCCTGATCCTGAACACCACGGGTTAGGAGAAAAGATGTCATCTTTGCCATAAGTCATCAATAATACAAGTTTCTTAGAATGATAATTAGCTTTGGAAATGCCTGGAGGGTTTCTCGTCTTAAATCTATGGGCACCAAAAACCCCATGGTTGTTGAGATCTGCAGTCGTCACCAAAGCTGGTGAACCTTGTTTCTTTTGTTTGATTTGGGGTTTTCTGTTTTTGTTTTGGTTTTTTGTTTTTAAATCATCAGCAATAGCAACCTATGCCTTCTAGCGAGAATAGACAGATTTTCAATGTCGAGAGACTTTCTCCTCCAGATAACTAGTGGCTTTATGCCAAGAAGAAGATAAGAAAAAAAGAAAAGGAAAGGAAAGGCCCCGACTCTGGCCATAGACTCAGCACAGAACACAAAGACACACATGCTGAGCGCCGTGGCCGGCGCGTGGCCTGCGCGGCCGGCCCCTGCTGCGCGGGATTCCTGTTGACTGCTGCACCTTCGCGGCTCTCCAAGGTGTTTTCCCGACAGATTTATCTGTAAAACAGGTTACACTTAGTCTGTGCTGCATGAACTACCCTCTTTCGATTTCTCCAATTTGTGTGGGGTTTTTTGTATAGTACACCTATGCTTCCACCAGTGTCGAAAGCCCCTGATGTGAGGGCATTAATAGCAAGTAATTAATGGCAAACGAGAAATTTTAAGCAAAAAGTGTAATAAATGCATATATCTGGTTTAACCAATCAGTTAAAAGAACAGAGCATCGTAATACAAGAATGCATAACTATTAATAATAATTGCTTAAAACGTGACCTATGGGTCATGGATGTATGACTTGAGACAAATGAAAGATAATTATCCCTTCTTTCGTATGGTTCTCTTTTTTTTTCTATTTCAGAAATCGCATAATAACACTTTTCCTCTTGAAATAAGGGATAAGTTTTGACTGATAAGTTTCCTGCCAGAGATAAGCTGGCAAATAAGATAGTTACAGTGTTAATGCTTTATCTGCCAGAGCATTTTAGTCTTCTTTTGAAAAATAATGAAGGCAAGCAGCATAAGGTGAATTTGGCTAGTCCAAATTTGTCACATGCAAAAGGTTTAATGTTCAAGGGACTGGAGCAAACTTGTAAAATGATAAATAATAAACATTGTTTTGGTGTTAGTCTTGGCATTTTGTTCTGGTGAAATTAGAGATAGGACTAGCTAAGTACATATTTCCTACAGATTCAATAATAATTATTGAGTCTCAACTATGAGCCACGCACTGTTCTAGGTACTTGGCAAACATCAATACGCAAAACAGATAAATGCCCTTGCCCTTCTGAGACCTGCCTTGTAGCGTGAATTGATGATAACCCCAAACTGAGTTGTTGGCACTCTCCTGGTACTAAGGTGTCCGGGGCCAGCACCTGCCTCTCTCTAATAGGCAGAGCCAGAGCTGGAACATATTACTGAATTGGGAAATTGGGAGCACGTTATTTCCAATCGTGTTGTATGTGAATTTTTTTTTACACTATTTTGTGTGCCCACAAACTTTCTGTCAAGGCAGAGACCAGAGCAGCACTAAAGATCAGGTGACAAAGCTTCATGAAAGAAAAGGTTTACTTTCATATATTCAAAGTAAGGGGGGAAATGGACTGTTCAAATAAACTGGACCCCTTGCAGTGGAATACAGTGGCATATAGTAAAATCAAAGTCATATACAATAAGCTAATATTTTAAAAACAATTCTAATTTTTTAAAATATATTTTTAAATGATATCTATAATTTTTGTTTGGGTTTTTTTTTTTTTTTTGGAGGTAGAGGGTGGAGGTAATTAGCTTTATTATTTATTATTATTTTTTTAATGGAGGCACTGGGGATTGAACCCAGGATTCCCTTCATGCTAAGCGTGCTCTCCACCACTGAGCTGTACCGTCCGCCCAAGTAACCCTAATTTCTAAACAGAACTAGAGACTATGTCAGACTGGTTGGTCTCCATCCTCACCCCCGCCCCGTTCCCCGCCCTCGCTTTTCCAGAGCGAGCAGTAGTTTTAACTAAGAAACATGTAGTACTTTCTTCTTTTCTTGGTTGAGAACTTTTTCCTTGGGGGATGGGGTGAGGGGAGCTCATTGGGATTTTATCAGAGCCTTTCCAAAACCTGATGTTTGAGGTGTTTTTAATAAATATATTCGAATCCCAAAGTTTTGCCTTTAAAGCTGCTTGCCAGCATTGTATCAAACATACTCTGAGACTCCAGCCAGGGGGCCCATGTTTAGATTAGAAAAGTAAAGAAAAGGGTGCAGACCTGAGGGTGCCTACGTCCCTGTAGCTCAGGTCTGAAAGGCGTGTTTAGTCTGTGTTCTCAGCCCTAATTCCAAACTTGGGCCAAAGTATCGCTACTAAGTCCCCACAGGTGGAAGGAAGCCACCTTTTTAGTGGGTTGTTTGTTTTATTGTGTACTATTTGAACAGCATTCCAGTGTTTTCTCCTACAACAGAATATTCTAATAGCCGTTCCCCACAACTGATAATAATAGCCAAGGAATTGGACGATATTGCATCTCAGAGCATCTAAAATCCCACTGCCTGCCTCTCCCATCCCAGCCCACCTGGACCTCCTGCTAGTTTCCAAGCTGCTGGTGTTTATGGGGCTCTAGGCAGCCCCTGGGCTCTTTAAAATCTGCTGGGTACAATGCAGCCTACCCCAGCTGAATCATTTCCTGCTCCAGCCCTGCTGATAATGAGAAGTTCAAGACAGGAAATAACCGTGTCAGTGTCAGTGGCTCTGCTTATAAAGTCCAAAAGCATCCTAGCCTTTAGACCATTGGCCAGAAGCAGGTAGTAACTGAGTTCAGTGCAGACCTGCACCCTGTAGGTCTCCTTGAAGTAAGATTCTGGCTGAGATACGTGGGCTGTTTATCATTTTGCTTTCCTTGACATGCCCAAGGGTTAGGCACCTTGTGCGTGGATAGTCAAAGCTGAGGTGCCTGGTGCTCACTGACTCTTAGAATTCCCAGTGCCCTTTGTCTCTTAATGGGAGTCTCATGCTTGTAACCTCATACCCCTCTCCTGTGTGGCACAGAAATACTGACAGTGCCAGACTTTCCCATATTGCCAGTGAGCAAAATCCAAGAAGGTGCTCTGTCAGTCTTCAGGCAACATTCATTTTCACGTCGCACTGTGGAAAAGGATAGGGCAGAACTTTTCAGCTCGTGTAAGGAGAAGGTTCACACGGTGTTCAGTACTCGCCAATGCTGCTTTTTTTTTTTTTTTTTTTTTTACTTTGGGGGCTTAATGACTAATCTACCGGCAGACTTGGAGGGCTGAGTAATATTCTCCATTGCCAAATCAGCACCTCGGTGTGTTTACATTACAGTTGTGAAATATGTGCCGCATAGAACGCAACAAATTATGGTGACCCGAGCGCTATGGACCTAGAAAGATGTGATGCTGTGTGCATGGCAAATTACAGTACAGTCTGCCTATTTTTCTACTCCTAGTTTCTAGGGTGAGCCAGCGTAGCCGAGGGGTGAGTTTTGTCATATGCGGCTTTTCTTTGTTACTCCTCAGACCCCTAGCTTATAAATGTGTGCTTGGAAATTAACTCAGGGAAGAGGAGAAGCGAAGTAAAGGGTTGGGGGTTGGGAATTGGTTTAGGGCATAGTTTCCTTGGATTTAAAAATATATATAAGGATATAGTGGTACACACATTCGAACTGGAAAAATTACAACTGCAGGGCATTGGATTCCTCTGCTTGGATTCCGAGGGCAGAGTTTACTCTCACTCACATCAGAGCTTTTAAGTCTGGCCCCTGCCACGTGATGATGCACCAGGAGAGGTTTATATCTTTGGACTTTAGCCTATAGATTTATGCAGTGGAAGGAGCTGGAGGAACCTTCTGGCCAGTCTCCAGGGTAAATGAGAGAAGGAGTTCTACTTATAAACTGTTACAAATTGGTCCTCAGTAATGGCTGCAGTGTTGATCAGACGATATTAGGGGTCCCCCAGTGATTCCTGGGATAACAGCTGCATGTAAGTCAACCACTGAACATTTGCTTGTAGCTGCTCAAGGTTTTTGTTTTTATTGAAGGAAAAGGAGTATAAACATGGGACACAGTCTGGAGGCTGCTTAAAGGGTTTCTCTTGTTTAAAGCTTATAGTGAAATGTCAGTGTCTTGTATTCAGTTAACAGTTGCCATGTTGGAGCTTAGAACGTGGGTTGTGTTTGGGCACCCAAATGGTAACAATTACTTTTTTCAGTTACAAAACTGGCTGATTGATAGTTGTGTTCATCAAGGTTTTATAAATTGGAGAGACAGAAATAATCATTCCCCCTTGAACTGGCCTTAGACAAACAGATTTTGTTCTTCTAGCACCTGATTGTAGCAAATGGTTCTCACGTTCCCTACTAAGGCAATGAGGTTGTATTGCAATTATGTATTCAGACTCTTCCCTTTGAAACATTTAATATTGGAGTAAATATTTACGTTAGCATCAGTCTCTTCTATGTAGATTTGATTCCTGTTTACATTTATGTTCACACTTAAATGAAGATTAACAAATGAAATAATTATTTTAGCTGAAATTGACATACACGTGAAATTATTTCTCAATTATACCCAAGCCATTGCTGATCATGCTTTAAAGTGGCTGACCAGGACAGGAAGTCGCTGGCTGCCAAGACGTTCTCAGCGGTAAGAGCTTCCCTCTTGCCTTTCCTGACACTGGACCCCGGTGCTGGCCATGTGCGTGCTCCCCTGCTCTGGTATACGAGAGAGAGGGGGTTTCTGTTTGTTCTGGAAGGATACAGGTTTAAACTGAAAGCCGCATATTCTTCTCATTGAATTGATTAATATGCACTGTGATGTTTCTCTCTCCCTTTCCCTGTGCTAATTTCTGCTTTCACATGCATTTGGCCAGAATACTTTTCAGTCTAATGTTCAGAATCAGTTTTTCTATACTCCATAATATTGCTCATTTTCTGTCTTACTTTTTGGCACCCAAAATATAAGTGCTGTAATCAATCTTTATTAATAAGGTATAGAAAAGGTGTAGTGGTTTTCTATTCTTTAATTTTCAAAGTAACCTATAAAGGCAAATCATGCTTATTGTAGAAAATCTGAAGAATATAGAGAAGCAAAAGAGAAGAAGAAAAATCTAGAAGTTTCATCCGTAGATGCCACCTATAACTCTTAATAAAAAGTAGGGCTGCACTAGCCTGTTACATTCTTAATGGAATATTGTAATGGTTATTAAATCAGTTGACTCAGAATCTCTTGTTAATAAATGAGTCAGACTGTATTAACCAATTACTGTCAGCTGCTACCTTTCTGGAGAGTAGTAATGGTTACTTTGATTGAATTTTTTAAGCTTTTGGCACCTTTAGGAAACAAGGTGAAAGTTGTGGCTTTGTAGGCGAAGTCCTTGAGTCTAAGGTTTAAATTGACCAGAAACTGGAGGTGTTGATAGCGCCACCTCATGCACATAGATGGTTACTCTGCACTATTCTTGACCTTCCACCAAACGGGAAGGAGAGAAGCTCAGTTTTGGAAGGAAACAGGGCTGAACTCAGCTGGCTCCCCCAGGGACTAAGGGTGTTTTCAAAATTCTTTGAAAATTAAGACACTGCCCTGAACCACACTATTCAAGTATAGAATGAATGCTATCCGAGTTAAACCAAGACTGAGGACAAACTTCTGAAATTCTTATTATAAATAAGTTTTTATTAGTTTGCCATGATTCTCTACCCCTCTTCTTCAATGAAAAAAAAAAAAGGGACGAAGTGAATTGTATTAACCAGTTGTAAAACTGTTTTGGGTCCCCCATCCCTCTCATTCGTCATCATTTGACCCTGTGGTGGTGGGCAAGTGTGAACATGGGGGGATGAGCAGCGAAGTTAATGCGAGAGATGTGGGTGGGTTCATTCATGTCTAGGTTGGAGCATCTTGGCTCTGCTTGTCTGTTACTTGATGGGTAATCATCCAGCTAGGGTTTCTATCCTACTCCAGTAACTAGGACAAATTATTTGTTGGAAAAAACCTCCACTGCAACTTAGAAATAAAAGGCAGGTAGAACTTCCAACTTGTTTTTTTCAACATTACACTGCACTTTTAAACTAGAAAGAGCTCTGAAAATGTGGAATGCCATGATCACCGCCGTCAGTGCCCTCACAAAGGGTGGAATTCATGAAAAATCCGTCTGCACTACTACTGCGTAAATACATTATGAGTGTGTGTCACCTTTTTGTGAATTCACTGGACTAAATTTGGATTGCTTAACATTTTGTGATGGAACTTCCCTGTTCTTTGGACAGGAAATAAATAAAAATCGATGGGGACATTCTTCTTGTGCTCATATGCATGTGTCTTATTTATTGTCCCTTCTATTATTTTTCCAAACAAAATACTCCTAGTCGAGAAAGGCAATGTCACATTAACGACCATCCTTACTTGGCATAATTTACATTACGCTCATGTACCAGTCAAGCTGTTTCATTAGCCCCAAGAAAACTCACCAGGCAAATATCGCGAGTTTAAGAATTCTGAAATAAATGGGTATACCTTCTCACACCCACAGACCACGTCTCGCTTCTTGGGCAGAAAACATAATTTAAAGATGAAGTTAGCGCTCTTAGTCACCTTCTTACTACCACACTAAAGGAATACAGCACTGAGGAAACAAAAGACATTTAAACTTGGCAAGTATCTTTGATGATTAGCTTTCCAACCCAATTCCCTACAATACTAGTGTTTCTTATATTACTTAATATCCAAAATTTGGGGAAATGTTGGTGCCTTTAGGATTAAGAAAGAGAGAGAAAGGCACAGATGAAAACCGCTTGATCTTATATAATCCCTAAAGCTTTCTGTATAGCCCCTCGTCGTGTCAGTGTGCACAATTAAACTCCTTCTTACATGATTATAATCAAGGAATTTACTGTGCCACCCAAATACAGAGCAGGTTTTTATCTCCTGTGAAATGCAGACAGTACTGGGTGGCTTAATTAGTGCTTTGCTTCTCTTTTTTACAAATTCCAGTCCTCTGCTTCTAAAGACTCATACTTGTGTGAGAAGAAAGATTAGGAATACAAATAGAGTGATTTCACTCCTAGTTGGCTAATAATAATTCACTTTGTAATTGGGCCTTTGTGTTGCCAGTCATATCAACTGGTGAAGGACTTCTCCATGCATGCTGTGTTGAATAAAAACAAATAACTTTGGAGTATAGACTCGCCACCCCCATGGTGTGACTATTTCTTTTATTCCCTAGACCCAGAATATCGGACACAAATTTCCCTTAGTAGCATTTTTACTCATTGCAGATAAGAGAAGATAAAAGTATAACTTGATAACATTTCAGGCTAAGTTGCAACGTCTTACCCTTTACTTTTCCTAATGAGAGTCTTGGGAATAGCTGGTGTATTACTGTGGCGTATCTGCCAAGATCATGGCCCCTCAGCCCAGGCTGCCTGGGTTTAAGTTCTGGTTCCACCAAGTATTGCTCCTGTGACTCAGAGCGAAGTCACTTCAACTCTGTGGGCCTCATTTTTCTTATCTGTAAAATGGGAGTAACAATAGTTGTTGTTAAATTAAATGAATTCGTATCTGTGAGCACTTACAACAACAGCGTCTGGAACACAGTAAGCACCAACGAAGTGTTAGGTTGTTCATTCTAGTGCTACTGGCTTTCATTTCTTATAATTGAAACCAGTTAGAATAATCCTTAAGTTTGTAATTTCGTAAACATTTTCATGTAGAAAAAACATAAAAATAATGGTTTCCGTCTATAACACACACTCTTCATTTTATATAGCAATCATTATTACACCAAAATATTTTCCTACCATCTTATTCCTAAAATATCAGAGAAAAACCCAAGACTAGTCAAAAGTAAGCCTGGAGCTCGTGAAAGTGCTTTTGGAGAAAGGCAGAGTCTAGATCTGGGGGTAAAATTGAAACTGTCTTACAAAGTAAAAGGAGCAATGATCTGAGAAGATATGGGGGATGGGAAGGAAAAAAACAGCATTCTTAGGATACTGTAAGCATTAGTAATGTTTCAGAATTGCCAGAATATCTTGGAAGTAGAAAAAGAAAGTCTGGATCAATGAGAAAACATTAGGCTAGAAATAGAAGCCTCTAGAACCTTCTAGACAAACCCGAGGAGCAGCCCAGGGAAGAAGCTGCTTATTTTTCTATGGGTCCTTTATTTTAGGGCTTTGGAAATACACAGCCCATAAAATCTTGCTAGTTAGAGACAAGGGGATGCCTCACTATTGGTCTATCAATTATATTTTAAAAACTTAATAAAATGCATTACCCCAAGATAAAACCTGCATTGTGATTATGGTTGGATTTTAAATTCCAGAAATGTTTTCAGTTGATACAAACTCATAAATAATGTGAAATAACCAGAAACCACATCTACTACTTCACATTTATATTTGGGGCTGGAAAAAGTTTACTGTCTGCAATGATAGTTAACTCTGGGTCTGTCCACGATGTAAGGGTTTCAGCTTTCTCCTCACGTGTTTGCCTTCACAGATGAAGGACTGAACCATGAATGCAAGCTCTGCAGCCAGACCTTCGACTCCCCTGCCAAACTCCAGTGTCACCTGATCGAGCACAGCTTCGAAGGGATGGGCGGCACCTTCAAGTGTCCCGTCTGCTTTACAGGTAGGAAGTTTATTTCAGGAAGACTCTGGAGACTTTCTGGGCCACATCATGTCTGTCCCACCAAGACATCCTTCCCACTGCTATGGCCTTTCCCTCATCTGACTTCAGTTTGGGGAGAAGATGTTTGATTTCTGCTGATTAGCATTATTGATTGCAGCCTACTTCACAGGCTCAAAAGGTCAGGAAGGTTAACTGTCAGGATGAACAAATGGCATTTCAGGTTTTCTCAGAAGTCTGCACTTTTCCATTTGCAAAACGACATCCGTGTTTCGTTCACTGTTCTCCTCTCGATGTTAAAAGGTTACCAAGGCGAAGTCTGCTTTTCCATCATAGACCCTGGACTAAAAGTACAGCCGTGTTGTCAACACACGCCCGTGATTTAAGCATGCAGAGTTATAACATTCCCCATACAAAATATAAAGACATTATTAAAACCTTCCCCCGAATCCTTTGAACTAGAAAACAGATTAGATGAACAGATGAGAGGAGACCTTCACTTCTGATGACACTGGATTTTTAAAGTAGAGGTTGACATAAATTTACACTGTTAAGAAGAAACTCTTGTTAGAGGGTGCAGCATTTTAGTTTTCAGCAGCAAAAAAAAAAAAAAAAAGCAAATCAGAACTACAGTTTGAATCCCATGGGGTTGAAATATGATCACACATGTTTCTGCTGCTTCTGCAACAATGACAAAGTTATTTTGGAAAATCCTTTGTGATCACATTGCCTGTGTCTTAGACTTGTTGGTCAAACCCCTCAAGTATATGTTTCCTTCTTACTTGTCAGAAAAAGCAAAGCGAAACAAAACAAAAATATATCCTCCTCTCAAGATTGACTTCTTGGTTTGCAGAGCCAAATTCCACAGCATTGGTTATTAGCCTTCACTGCATTCAGCCTGTGGATTTCTGTCCTGTAACAAAAAGAGAGGAGGTGTCCGCTGCACACGTAGCACAAGTAGTTCCCAAGTATGTTGATGCTCTGCCTTTACCGTTTGCCTGTGAGGCTCCTTCATTCAATAATCCCATCAGCCACTCCTTCTTTTAGGACTCCTTTTTGATTCTTCCAAATTTGTAGTTAAAAAAATATATTGTTATGTTTTTATCATAGCGTACTATTTATCCTAAGATACAGTGAGTCAGGAGACTGGGTTCTTTATAAAAGCTCGCAGTAAGTCTTCATAAGGCAGCCTGGGTCATGGATCGCCTCATGATTAAGACCCCTAATAAAACAGTCCTTTCACGTTGTGGCCAGGAGCCTCATAAAATACGCTAAATTAGATGGAGATTTGTTGCAAATCAGTATAAAACCCCAATCCTTTTGGTCAGTGTAGGTAAGAGACAAAAATGCATTAATCATGAACAGCCTGCATTTTCTGTGCTGACAGACCTGACTTGTTTTAGTGTGTCTTGAAGTAATTTTAGAAATAACAGTTAAACAAACAAACAAACAAAATCCCTTCCAATATAAAGCATGTTAGGTGGAAGAGGAAATCTGAGTGGCTTTTTAAGGTAATGAGAAATACGATTAAAATGTATGACTCACAAGAACAATATTCTGATATTTTAGGTTGGCTGGCAATTAGAATAATTTTAATGATTAGAGTCAAAGTCAAATGCCAGCATCTTTAATAAACCCTTTCTCTGCCTATACAGATTAATATTGTAGATGCAAACTTTTTTAGGTCACAGTGCACCAGGCATCCATCAGAAGTCAGTTCTGCCAACCCAAACACTGCCTCTGGCATATACAATTTAATTATTAATAGTATGTCTCCTAGGTAAACTGTTACACAGTCTTAGGGCCTTGTTTTGTAGTCATTAAAATTGAACATGTTTATATTATTGAAACCCTTGCATTCAGTGTGTAGGCTGAGTTGATCTTAAAGTATCCAAAGAGAATTTACCTGCCGTTCTGTTTCACATTTAGAGACAGTGCCCCAGAGTAGCTGTGGGATATAATTTTTAGCATTAACACATTTAAATAGAGAGCTGTTTGCTGGCTATAACTTTAGGCAAACACAATAAACAGGGTTTGGGCAACTATGATTTCTTAACCTGTGGGTTGCTGAGAAGTAAGTGTCATTTCTGTTTAGAGAGTGCCGTGCATTTGACAGTTTTCAGCTTTAGTTTTAAAAGATTTATAGTGAGCAGGGCCTCAAAAAACCTTTACTTTGGAGCTGTTTAGGTTGAATCAGGTGCTCGGTAGAGCGCATCTTAACAAAAGCCGGAGACCCGGCCCTGAGCGCCAGTGACCCGGCTCCGCCAGGTCCCCAGCAGCGGTCACACCCAGGAGGCGTGCCGTTCCTTCCGCTCCATCTGCAGCTGTTCACGAGGAGTCCGAGGGCATTTCGGAAAGAAAATAACCCTGAGTTCGCTCTTCCTTTACCATTTCAGTGTTTGTTCAAGCCAACAAGTTGCAGCAGCATATCTTTTCTGCCCACGGACAAGAAGACAAGATCTATGACTGCACACAGTGTCCACAGAAGTTCTTCTTCCAAACAGAGCTACAGGTAACGTTCCCACGAGGAGGGCTGGAGTCGAACGCGGTTGCTCTTCTTATAGGAAACAAGGGCATTTTAAATCTGGATTCACAGTATCGCTCACCCTGGGCCACCACGATGCTTTGTGTGGACTGGGGCAAAGGGAAAATTAGAGGCTGGATTAACAGACACCAAAGTAATTTTGCCTCTGGCTGCTGTCAATCATAAAAAGAACTAGAACAGACCTATAATTGGACCTTCTGACCCAGTGTGATAGACTTAGGGGTCAGGTTTATTGGACTGTGGGATCATTCACCTCACTTGTCATGGCCCGTTCTCCCAAATCCTGTTTTATTCATGCTCTGTTCCCAACGGGCTCCAAGCTGGATGGACGTCCAGGTTATTGTTGTCCTGAGGGGCTTAAAATTGGAAGGGAGAAGGGAAGAGAAGAAAGAAGCTATACTCTTGTCTGATATGTTTATTCCACTTAGCGGAATAGAATGATTGTCACTTAGTGACAGCCTTATAGTTGCGAATTTTGGACCCAAAGACATTGGCGTTAGCCTTGAGTGCCCTGCTTGCTAGATGTGTGACTGGGCACTGGATCCATGATGTTTCTGAACTTCAAATGTGAAGAAATGGTAGACAAATGTACCACTTACAGGGCTGTGGTTAGGTAAAAATGAAATAACAGGTCTGAATATAAGGTGTACACTCTACATACAGTGTAAATCTTTGGTTGTTTTGATTATTCTTAGCAATAGACTGGTATGAGTCAGAGACCTGGATCCTACCCCAGAAATGTCATTTATTTTAAAAGGAAAATAACTTTTTTTCCCCATTATTTCATCTGAAAAATGGGTCTAATATGTATCTTCATTTTTCTGATGAAGTGATGTAAGAGTAACATGTTTTTGTTCAATCTTGTTGGTACCCTTGGAGGAGAATGGACTGGAATTCAAAATTATTTCATTATCATGAGCATCATTATTAACAGTAAAGTTATTTGGACTAAAATGGGTCAGGGGTGATTTCTTTTTCTTTGGCATTGAAACCCTGAAACAGCCAGAAGAGGCTCTGATGTGATGGATCTGGTTGAGGCAGGACTAAGGGACCCAGAGCCCCACCTACCCTTTCATCTCCCCACCCACACTGAGGACCTTGGGACAGCTTTGTGCCTCCTCGGGCTCTGGGGAGACCGTACTTGTGTGAATTATGTTTCAAAATAAGGAGTTTACAGTTTATCATCTCCATTGTCATCCTATCAGTGAACAAATAGCAAATTAAGGAAGTAAAATAAAAAATATATGAAGAAATGGGTAATTCCATTTAATTTATGTTATAATATGTCAATGCACCAAAGTTAAAATTGCTATATTACTTTTTATCACTTCTAAAAAGAATTCTGCTCTGTCACATCTGTTTGTGAATTAAATCAGAAGATAGACTGAGTTAGACTAATGTTTGAAAGTGTGTTTTATTAAAATAACCTAAATTTCTGTTAAAAAATATAGCGTTTTTTTCCAGTAGGTGTGGAAAAATAAGTTATTTGGGTCGTTAAGAGTGTAGAGGATTTGGCCGGCGCACCTAAATGATGCTGGTAACTAGTATGTAAGCTGTGAAGCAGAATTCATCATAGCTTAAAATCAAAGTTGTAGAGATTCTGAAGAGACTGGCTTCTATCTAATGTTCTTTAAAAAAGTTTGCAACAAATTCACTTTTGTACTGTATTAGTAGATTCTAATGCTACTGAGCTGGTGGCAACTTTGGTGTCTTTCACTGAAAGAACGCCGCACTGTGGCGGTGGTGGCCTGAGGCCCACTGCGAGCAGACGAAACTAAGCGGTTAAACTCACCCTTCAGGACTCCAGGTTTCTTTTGCGATGTATTTTGGGTTTCATGGAACATACAGAAGTCGCGCTTTCCTACCGTTAGTATAGACTGTGGTTCTCACCTCTTTGATCTCAGAATGCCTTTACATGTAAAACTTACTGAGGACCACAAAGAGCTTTGATTTATGTGGGTTATCTACTGATATTTATTTTCCATATTAGAAATCGAAACTGAGAAACATTTTAAATGCGGGAATACACAAGCTTGCGATTCTATTAACTGTCTGAGAAACAGTACCTTCGCACGTCCCGTAACCTCTAGAAAACGCCACTGTAGGCTCATCTCATGAGATAATGAGGGTGTAGAAGGCAAACGGTGTCTTAATGTCATTATGAAAATAGTGCTGACCTAACAGACTCCCTGAAAGGATCTAGAGACCCCTAGAGGTCCCCAAGCCTCACTTTGAGAACCGCTGGTATAGAAGATATAGTACAGAGCACACAACTCTTTGAGTCTGTAAGACCTTATGAGGCCAAATGTCTCTCAAAACATTTCTGACTCATTCATTCAAATTGTGATCCAGACCAAAATACAATTTCTTTCATAATCCGAAGCTGTACGCCTGATTTTTCCATTTCCGCGACCCAGAATCATACATATTTGGCCTTGATGTGAATTCTCAGGCCCAATGTGAACATCATTCCTTTGATAAAAACAGTATTTATAGTTAATATGTGATGATTATTACAAAGCTAATAGCCACCGTCATTGAAATATCCATCTAGGCCTGTTTTCTAAAATCCCCAGCAGTAACAGTGGCTTTTAGTTCCAATACAGTAAGAAGAATGGGTCAGAGTTAACTTTACTTCTTCTAGTTTTGAGAGCTTTTTGATTTTCATGATTTAAATCTCGGAGTTCGCAGTCCCGTGCATTTGCTTTCATTACCCAAATTACCTTTACACCTGTGCTTAGAGGAAGGCACTGATGTAATTTTTAAGTGTTGATTTATTTGACTTCTGCATAGAAAGGGGTCGTGGCAAGTATACAAAAAACAATAATAATAATTCTGTTTTGTTAATTTCTAGAATGAGGGGGGGAAGCAATTGAAATTAAGGTAACAATATAAAATAAGATTCGTAACCAAAATAATAAGAGAGCAGAATAGAAAAATGAAGCCATTTTACCAGCCCACTGCGGCCCATGCCTTGGTGTTTAAAATAAATGCAAACTGTTAAACTGACCCATGTTATAACCCTTAAACTTATCCACATTTTTAATGCCACTGAAGTTCAGAAAGAAGGACTTTTCACAAGAGGCATTTTATAAACCAAAGGCCCAAGAACTTGAGATTGGAGGTTTGAAAGCATATAATATTTTTGGCTCTTAATATCAGAGTGAGAAAAATAGGGTGAGTTTAGGGTGAGCATCCAGAAGGAGCAAGGAACATCACTATGTTGTCTCTTTGAAAGGTGCACAAGTGATTTCATGACCACAGTAAGTAATTAACGTTCCTTTCACTGTCTATACTCAGTTAAAGACACATAAACATCTTTCTGAGTATAGAAGTGCTTTGCTGGGTATAAAATTACACACACACACACACACACACACACACAGAGGTGTGTTATTTTCATTAATACCGACTCTAATACCTGTTATAATTCAGATAATTCCACACTGTGCATCTTCAGGAAATCAAAGACTTGGGTGTCATCCTTTGACATCACTGACCACAATTCCTCTTAGAATTAAGCAAGATGAAACCTTGTTCTGTGGACACTCCATCTAGGACTTCTCAGTGTGGAAGCTGTTGTCTTCACAGGACTTCTAAACCTTCCTGACCAAAAGCTCTAAATGCCACTCCAGAGGTGTGTGTGTCTAACTCTTGGCAGGATATCATCTTTTACTTTTGATAGAGTTTTCCCCCCGTTCTTACAAGGAATCCCAATATACTTCAAAGGCCAACTAGCACACTGGGAGGGAAGATGTGCTTTGGAATAAAAGTGCATTATTTGAACTAAATGAACATTTTGTTATTTTAAAAGTGAATGAATATGTTGAATGTTTCACATGTTTTCCTAATAGACCTCAAAATGTTTTCTGCAGAGCTGAAGGAAGCTGCTTTGAGAGGAGGAGAGTGTGGTCCAAGAATAATATCCTACAATGCATATTTGTATCCAAAGTGGTTTATACAGGTGTGGGCAAATGGTGTGTTTGTAAAAATTCTGTTGAATAGGCCACTTTCTTTCAAGACAGTAATTACTGTTTAATTGGTGCTTCTAGAAAAACAGCACTTCGATGGCAGTGATCAAATCACCCTCTTCCAGTGTGTCCCCTAGAAAGTTCCCTCAGGCATCATGTTATGCATTGAATAGAGGGAATTCCAGCAGTGGGAAGAGAGGGAACAGGCCTGGAGGCACCCAAGGCTCTGAGATCTTGGCATTTCAGTTCCTTGTGAGTCAAGATCATTTTGACACTTGGCCTTCCCTCGGTTAATTCATGGATGCAGTACTTTTCACATACAAAACAGAGTCGTGATTTGACATTCGGAGGGGTACACCAAGACTTTCAGAAGTCACTGAAGTTTAAATATGTAATTTTCTCCACGGCTATTTGGTTTTCTTCTCAGATCACTTTCCCACCAAATCAGCCTGATGTTGAGGCATGTTTTTCACACCACAGCTTAACTGTTACTCAAGTTTTATGCTCATATTCCAGAAAGAGCAATGAATTACAGCACATGGGATGGGAGGTACAGGGCAACACTGCGGCTCTGAGATGTGGCTGCCGCATGGCGGACTGGCTCCCTCACTAATAACTAAGCTACTTACCTAAACTAGCCTTTTAATAATGGTTACACAAACTCGTGCCTCAAAGTATCAAGTAATGCACGATGCGGCGTTTAAGGGTCTTTGTCAATGCACAAGTCACAAATGCCACACAATAGACTGCTGTTATCCCTGTGCCATTATTAGATTAGAAGATATGTTTATTAATTTAAAAGATTCATAAAAATATAATATCATTCCCTTTTAAAATTCACTGTAGTTCCGAATTCTCTCTGACATATCAAAAATAACTAGAAATATATATTTACAGTCTACTCAAAAAGTTAAGGTTTGCATATGATGAACTATCACATGAGGCAGTAGGTAATGGATTTTTCTAAGTATTCCAAGAGACGATGTCTATTCTCTAGCTGGGCGAATCGAGAAAGCCATCATGAGGGAGCATTCAGGCTGGTTTTGAAGGATGGAGAGATCTGATTCTGATATCCATGGATGTGGGACGCTTAGCCATCCATAAAATCTCAGATAGTGAATGGGGTTTTAAAAATAGTTTTTATGGACTTTGTTCATTTTGTTTTGCTTTGATTTCTCCGAAGGTGACTTAGTACAAGGGAAGGGGCATGGGATGCAGAGAACAGTCACTAGAGTTTGATTCTGGGCATTGCCGCTTATGAGTGATTAACTCCAAGCCTCCATTTTACCATCTGTAAAATGGGCACATAGGAGATAACAAAGCATCGTGCCCAACTCCCAGGGTCCTGACAAGAGTGCATTCGAGTAACCGATCTTGAGCCAATACTGAGCAGAGTGTGGAACAGAAGAGGCACTGGGTGAACTCTGGTTCCCGGACCCTCTCCTGCTCCCTGACACCGACCTCAGGAAGCTGACCTCAGGAAGCCGGCGATGGGCAGGCCCAGACAGGTCAGAAGTTTCCTTAGTTCTCTGTTCTAGTTCACTGGAATCATTTGCCAATTAACCATACCTTGCCGTAGTTTCATATTAATTGGTTTCCAGATAAAAATTCCAATTTTTAAACACGTATCTTTTTCAAGGGATTAAAGAGTCTTGAGCTTCTGTTTTGTTTCTCCATTGGGCCATTTTTGTTTGTTTGTTTTGTTCTTTTTAGCATATAACTATAAAACTAAACATTTATATTTGCTTTCAGAAATGTATTTCACAACAACCTGACCCTTCTCCCCACCCCCTCTCAAATTAAGAATGAGTGGCCCAAAGAAAAAGTTTTCTTGTGCCCCTCCATGTAAGGCAAGGTGGGGCCGGGGGCAGGGTGGGGAAAGGTTTGTTTTAGTTTATTTCATTGTCATATTTTTCTCTGAGTCAGGCTGAAATTCTCTTTTGCAAACGAGAGGCATGGCGGAGTGGGTCTCACGGCTCACAGCACATCTATGGGAAGTGCCTTTAAAGCTCTTTGAAGACCTTGAAATGTCTTTCCTTATCCCCACTCCAACTGTAAGACTCAGAACCCCGTCCTGCCTTGCCTCTTATCAAGTGGTCTCCCTTTGGGACCCCTGGGGTGGAAAGATTTGCCCACCCCCATGTCTTGGCCCGCCCATGGCCAGCTTCTGAGTGGGTCACTTGCAGGGACAGGCGGTGTTGGGGGCGCACGTCCTGTTTGTTCCTGCGTGGTCGGTGCCTGGTACCTTAGCGCTCCATTTTCTTTGAACCACTGGACCTCTGTGTGTCTCCTGTTCTTGGGGTCGAAATCGCAGTCCCTAAACACCTCGTCTAGACTCAGGGGGCTACAGGGAATAAGCTGTGTCAAGTGAACATGTGGTTCTGGAACTGGTCCGTCTCTACACTGCCTCATTTCTCTGCTTTGTGGGCCTTCGGGGCTTTTGAAGTAAATTGGTACTACAGCAACTTCCACTTAATTTGCTCAGTTGTTAAATTCATCTATCTCCTTTATTTGATCGGATCTCCAGGAACCGAATCATTTGCAGTGATTTATTGATTGGTGCTATGTTTTCACCATTACTTCTGATCACTTTCAGCTGTTAATATTGGATAATTCAATCAGGATTGATTGGCCTTTCCATTGAAGGCAGAAAGTTAATCATACAGGACAAAGAATTAGGACACGGCTCACCTCAGTTTGACTGTTACTCATTCTCTCTCCCTCCCTCCCTACGCCTCTCCTCTCTTCCTATCATCTAAGCAGTGACAAAAGCTAGAGTTTTTCTTGAGCAAAGAAGGGCATTTAAAGTTTTATAGCATTCATAATGCATCTAAAGATGAGGTAGCTTTATTTTGCGTTTTAGTAAAACTGCATAGAAATTAAGCAAGCATATAGAAAGATAGACAAGCATGATTGTCACAATGAACCCATTTGGACTAAATGAGTAAATGCATTTTCAATTATCCGTTTTGTACCAATAAATGCCTGATCTGTGTGGGCACGCTTGGAGGCACAACCTGGGCGCACCTTTTTCTAAATTTGGCCCTCATTGCTTCACCATGTGTCCTGCTAGTCTAATGTTCAAGAATCAAGTGGTTAATATGACAGGAAGGAAGGGCAACAGAGGTATTTGCAGTAAGCTAAACCCACTTTATTTACATCTGAATCGCTTCTACAGCACCCCAGCTCAGTTTTTAAAAATTCTCCATCCATTAATTTCTTGATGTTCATATCGATGGCTGGTTTCGCTATTAAAAGATGAAGCACCACCTCCCCGTTCTAGGACTCATTCCCTCCTCCAACAGCCCTGTTGTTAGCGATCTGCCATTACATTATTTTTTTGTCTGGCCCAGAGTTGACGACAGATGGCCATCTCTGAGCTGCCATCAGTGCGACTTTATGGAGCATTCAGCTAGGGTGTACCGAAGAGCACTGTGGCCAGTGCTGCACCCCCCCGCCACCCCCTGGAAATGTTCATCACCTCTGCCACATTCTGCTTTGGCTGGGCTTTGCTGGCCCTGCCTTCTTCTGTGTCGCCAAGACAGCCTGCTGCCACAGAACCAGAAGATCTGCCTCCATTAGGAACGAGAAACTGCAAGCACAATTGTCCTATAAAGACAGCGCTCTGTCTCTGCACCTCTGTAGTCAGATCCTTTGGCGAGATCTGGACATCCACTTTTCTATAACATTCTGCATCCCAGGGAAGCATGTAGAAGTCCCATGTGTGTTCCAGTTTTAGATGTTTGGTGCGTCCATGGATCCGTTTCCTCCCATGAGCAGAGATTCGATGCCAAGAATAGACCCTTTGTGTTTACAAACTTTGATCCGGCTGTTGGAAAACACCACTTCCATATTCCAACTGTTGTGACAATTAGAGTTAGAGAGAGATGGTAATCATGGGCTGCAACTATAAATCCCCTGAAATGAGCAAAGAATTCCTTCCAGCATCTTCGGAGCCATCGACGTGGCAGTCCCTTGGACGGCCGCGTGAAATGAGCTGTTGCTGTGCATTTGGAGAAAGATGGATGGGCTGGTCTTGATCGAGTTTGCTAAGGCAAGGCGGCTCCAGAGCCAAGCATGTATTTTAAGAGGAATTCACATTTGTATCCTTTATTGTTATATTTGCAGCGAATCTACAGCTTGTAGCAGGCTCTGCCCTGCAGCTATGAAGGAGTGAGTGCCCCTCGTTGGAGAGAGTGTGTTCTGTAAGAGCCTGCGATGTGGCAGGCGAGATGAATAGCGCTTAAAAGCAGTGCTCGCGGTGCTGTCATTTAGAACGGCAACTCAGAGGCTTTAAACGGGAGTGAAAGGCAGGGTAAACGAGTCCTTTCAAAGTGGTGAAATTTTAAACTGCCTAAAATAACAGGCCTCCTTCATTGATAACTTCATTGAGTGAGTGAGTGAGCGAGGGGACTGACGGGCAGGAGCTGCTTTCCTGTCAGCGGAGGGGAAGGTCTGCAAAAGGGAAGCTTCGCTCGTACCCAGTGTGTCTGGGAGGCTGGCAGCTTCCTTTCGTGGCCTCCTCTTGCTTTGATGAGGCCCCTCAGCTGGCAGAGAACCATCTCTCGCTGGAAACCCGAATCACCCGTAAAAGGTTTCCTTTTTCACACTGCCAAAACTTAATTTTATAATTATCTGACTTACACCACTGGGCACATCTGCTAAGTTTGTGTGCCTCCTAGACACATAAAAGGCTACTGTGATACCGTTAAATATCAGCAGTGTGCTTTGCTGTGCTTGGAGTTTGCAAGGGTGAAAGGTGATTGTGCAGGAAAATAGAACAGTCTATTTGCTGAGAGCCAGGCACGAAGACCTCACTCCCGTACTCAGTTATAATTCATGACAGGACTGGTGGGAAGCCCTCATCCCTCTGTGGAGTTAATGCATCTCCACTGAAGCCTGCTGTGAGCACCCTGCCTCCCCGCCCACCATCTGTGCCTTCACCCGCCAGCTCGCGCGCGCGCGCGCTCTCTCTCTCTGTTCCTCACTCTTTCCTGAGATCTCCTGGCATTAATGTTGTCGGGCTCCTGCTTTGTAAAGGTGGCTCTCCAACACGGGATGGTCGTTTCACTACGGGAAGAGCCGGAAGGAATGCGTTCGTGTTGTTAAATGTCTCCTCTAGAAAATGGACAGGAAAGCAGCAGTTGCCTTAAACCAGACACAGACTCTGGGAGCCGAGGAGGCCCTGCCGATCACCACTTGGCAAGAGGCACCGGTGGTCCGAGGGTGGTGGGAGGCCGGGGATGAAACACGAGGTGGACGTTCTGATTCCAGTTCATCCTGGTCTGAACCTGAGTTCTGAGTCTGGAGTCGAATCTGAGAAATGTTTGCCCACTCTGTCCGGGGACCCGGGCCAGCCGGTGGCGTGAGCGCCAGCCCAGTCCCCACGCGCCGGCCCCTCTGTGATGTGAGGCCGCCCACCCTGAGGACCAGAGCCGACTGCCTCAGGGATACCCAAAGCCTCAGCTCAAAGTGATCAAGCCCTGGGCTTTCCAGAACCCACTTAAAATAGCTGTGGTGATCCATGTGGTGTGAGCCACCTTCTGAAGTGGGATGAGCAGAGGTGGCCAAACTCGCTGCAGCCCAGAGCCGGCAGGGTTAGTTCCCGTCCTGTCCTGGCCCCTCTGTGCCCCCACCCCCTCCCCACCCCCTGCTCTGCTGGGAGCGCAGAGGGTGATGGGCCATGGGGGCCATGTGGGTGCAAACCAAAGATGACACTGCAGCCCCTGGTGCGCAGCTGACCTAAGATTAATTTGTAGTGTTTCACAATGTGCGCTCTTAGCATCGTCCATGGTTAGTCCTCCTTTTTGAAAAGATAAATCAAATCCAGGCCTGAAATACCAGTGTATGAATTTAACAGATGCGATGCCACAGGGGACCTCCTGTGTTATAAACTGCAGAAATGGCCTTTTTCTGCCTCAGACCCAGGCTGATTCCGGAGAGCTTTCAGAACCGCAGCGGCGAGATGGGAGGTCACACATTAAGACAGTAGCGCCCACCCTGTAATTCAGCCTTGTGTGTAATTGGTTCAGAATCTCATCCTGACGTCTGGCTGGTATTAGTCCCCTCGCCGGGCTCACCCTCTGAAGGAAAAGTAGGGCAGGAAGGGCTGTGCTCACAGTCCAGGTTTTCTTGGGTGAAAGATCACTTTGAGATGACACAGCTGAGTAGTCAGCCTGAAATCCTGGTTGGTATTTTATTAATTTTGCACCAAGATAAATCCTGAAATTCTGACAAACTCCATGACAGGTGAAATTCCTTCTTGCAGAATCTGCTCAGCAAGAGGCTGCTCATTTCGTTCTGTTCCGAGGCAGGCAACAGGAGGGCAGCTTTCTAATCAGCCCTCAAAGGACCCCCAGCCGCCCCAGAGTCTCGGGCTGATTGAATAACTCCTGGGCCTCTTCCCCTAGGCCTCCATCAGCGGGGGTCCTGTGGAAAGCAATCTCCCGCAGACTGGCACTGAAGAGAGCTTTAAACCACCATTTTCTGCTCTCCAGAGGAGCCTGGAGTACTAAAAGATAGATGGACTGCAGATATTTTATGAGAAACTGTCAGAAGAAGAGCAGAGTAAATGTTTTTTTTCTTCTTCTTCTTTGAGTCATACACTACATCACCGTTGAATTTCTCCCAGAATCTTTTACATTTAAAGTGAGAAATTAATTGGTTGCTAACCTTTCATACCCCCTCCCTTCTTCTTCGTTGTCTTCCTCCTTTTTTTTTTTTTCTTAAATATTCACACAGAGGCCCTTTGCTTAACCACAGTTGCAGAAAATCAGTACCATTTGCAATGAAATATTTATAATGACAGAATGAAAAATTGGATTCATTTTCTGGACTGTAGCCGAACAGTCTGCAACTTTGTGCAGGATTGTTAGGCATCCCGCCTTCCTCCCTTTCGTTGGAGGCTTTTTCGACAACAGGCCACATGGACGTAGCTTACCTACGCTTTGGAGGGATGCCTACCAAAGCACAGAACCCATTTCTATGCTTTTTAAAGAAAAAAAAAATTGAGGAGAAAGAGCAGATTTTCGTTTGTGTGGCCACGTGGGGGGCACTCGGCCATGGCCCATAAAACGGTAGAGAAGATGGGAACCCGGTTGAAAGGAGGAGGGCTGGCTCTGCGGGGAGGGGCTGGGAGGAGCTCACAAGGAACCCAGGAGACAGCCTGGCCTGCGCTGCGCAGCGGAGGACAAGTAGCCATCAGCGCGCCGCTGTCTCGGGGCAGGTTTATGAGGGGAAGTGGGAGGCAGACCCGAGGTGTGGAAACACACACTGGCTCTCAGAGCTCACTTCTTTTTCCCTTCAGCATCTGCTGCAGTGGGCTTCCCTCTCCACGTGACCTCATGTTCGGAGCCGCTTTCTTCCTCACCAGGGTTGACTGTGGCATTTTTTTGTTTCAGAGATGAAAGACAAAAGGGTTTGGCTCGGACAGTCCAGCGTTGTATTTCAAACAAGCCCTCCTCCCAAGTGCAGAGCCACAACAATGCGTTCATTCTTCCTCCAGGACTTGATTGGATTTGCAGCAAGATGCCTGTGAAGTACATTTCGGTCTACCAATAAGTTTTCACTCGCACTCCACCGACGGGCCCGGAGAGGCGGCCGGTTTCTCCTCCCTCCATTGTGGGCGTGTGACGAGGGATTACACCCCCACGGGGGCCTTCTCCGGCTCCCAGCCCATGACTTAACCTTTCTTCTGTCCCCTCGTGAAGCCCTGGGTCTCGTTAGTCAGCGGTGTTTTCTTTCGGTGGTTTTTCCAAAGTGAGAAACATTCTAGTAGATTTCAGCAGGAATTAAAAACAGTCACACTCAAATCTGCGGGTTTTGCTCACTGAATTTGCATCCTGCATTGCCAGCTCTGCAAGATCAATAATCCATATTTTATTGTATAATAAAGGCTGCCTGTAATTGAATTAGCTCATTCATTCCATCTGATTAGCCCTGCTTTATTCATGGAGAGGAAAAATAATACAAACTTACCTTCGCCGACATATTGCATGACGTGCATGTAAAAAAGCCTTCAGCACTCTAAAACCAATTTATAAAGATGATGGGGAGTTAATTTCAGCACTTGTTTATCCTAGGAATAATATGAAACGCGTCACACTGCATCTTGGTGGCGATGGCTTTAATGTTCACAGCTATTGTGTCAATCTGTCCTCCAGTCAGCCTGGCGTAAACATCCCATAATAGGTCTCTCTTCTTACCATCAGCAAGAATGCCTCTCTCCAATTCTCAAGGACCTCTGGGAAAAAGTCTTCTGGTATTTGCCTTTGGAGAGAGCCACCTTGAGGTTTCACCCTCAGGTCATTACCTATTAGCCATCCACGGATGACCATTTTCAAGCTTTTTGATTGCTTACCCTCTTCTCTTTGAAGCAACATCTTAGCACACGTTTGGACGTGGGTGATGAGAATCACTGAATGGGAAAGGAGTTCTCCCTTATTGGGGCCTCCGAGGCTGTGGGTGCACAGCCCAAGTGGTGTGTGACGCGTGCTTTCTTGGAGGTCTGGAGTTTTTATACAGGCTTCGAGGTTTGTCTTTTCATTGCACTCCCCCACCAAACGACTGGGAGAAGGATGCTGACAGTTCAGCATGAAATGATGTGTGTTCTGACACAAACTGCATTGTAGCTTAGGAATCTAGCCTGAAGATATTTTACTGTAGCATTTCTTTGATTCGGGGCGAAAAAAGAATTTTCCTTAAAAGTGTGTATTTCAGGATGTGACACAAACTTTTCTCCATTGCTGTGTATGAATTCAGCAGAATGTTTCCACTTAACCCTTCTTATAGCTGGCTTTCTGGAGGACTGAGGTTAAGAGGGGAAAAAATGTTTTTGCATTAATTTTTCAACAACTTAGGTGAGTCTGAAATATATACCCAAGGATATGGCAACTGTAATCATGGTGTGTTCAGAATCAATCTTTTCTGCAGACCAGGAAAGGAACACTGAATAGCATTCATTTATGTACAGCCAGATGTATTTTTGCGAGGGGTGTGCCTTGCTTAGGATGATTTTAAGTGTTACTAAGCAGATTTATAGGAGCAGCAGGCCCTCGTGATAGAAGGAAGTAAGGGACGGTGTGGCAGAAGTCCTCGGTGAAGGCAAGTTCCGCGGCAAACCCCGTCCTCAGGAAGGGAAGCACGCCCAAACGCAGACTGCGTTTGAATGTCTGAGTTAACAACTCTGGGAGTGTTTCTCTTTCTCTTGTCCAGTTCCTTCTATGTTGTGGCTGGTTTGCATTTATGTTTGAAGTGCCAGGCGGTGTAATGAAGTTATTCTTTTATAAATTTTGCAACAGTGAAGCAAGCATGAGGGCTTTAAATTAGAGTAAGTGCCACTTCTGTACGGCAGGTTCCTTGGAGGACTGATTAGAGTGAGGCCTCCCGCCGCTGGTCTTCCGTGTGGCGGAGTTGGTGCGCGGGCTTGTTTACGGCTCACCTTTGAATTTGCATGAGCGTGCGCCAGGCCTGCTGCCTGGCCCTCTGTTCGCGGAAGCTGTCTTTCTTCCAGGATCATGTTAAATACTTCACTTGAAGGAGTTATTTTTTTAATTATATTGCTTTATTGTAATGAATTAAAATTAACTTGGAGTAGCAAATTATATAAGGACGCGAGGGTTATAGATTACTCTCACCATAGCTACAGCACATCCTTGTGTGGGGGAGTTACAGGGCTGTCTGTCTAGGAGCTCTGTGCACCATGAGGGGTGAGGAAACTGTTCCACAGAGACCAAGAAGCAGCGTCAGAAAAGATGCCCAGGAAATGGGAAGAGAACAGGAGTTTAATGCGTGGGTTTATGAAGCAAATAGAGGCTCTTCTTGGCCAGAGAGTAGGGGCAGCTCTGCCATTTTAAGACCTGAAAGATTCCGGGGCAAGAAGAGATGAGGGACAAGAAGGAATGCAAGCATATCTGAAGACCCATGACAGTTCCATGTAGGAGCAGAGACGCACTTAAGCATTCCTGATTTCCTCTCTCGGTGCCTGTGTGCACTGGCTCATAAACAGGGATGATTTCAGGGGACGAGGTGGCAGGAGATTGTTAAAGATAAGAGATTTGGAACCTTCTATAATACATGAAAACATGCAGGGAAAGAGAACAAGCCAGAAAAAAAGCACCAAGCTTGAGTGCGGGATTGTTTCTCCTCTTTCCAAACCAGGATTTTTTTTTTTTTTTAATTTAAAATAAGAGACACCCTAATAGAATTGGGCTTGCATTTTAAAAGGACTTTCTTAGAATTTAAAACAAGGTCTACTTGGGGCTCCTTCTAAATGCATTCTCCATGTGGGAATATGAGCTCACCCAGATCAAAGGCAAACAGCAGGGTTTTACCTGTAGAACCCATGCACCATGCACATATGTAACTCCTCCCACTCTCCACAGCACACACTCACGCCAGCATCCCGCATAGGCACGGATGTGCACACACACTCATCCTTACACAGTTTATGTCAGTTCTGTAAATCGGTACACTGTCCTTTCACAGCTCTATTCTTTGTATGTATATGTACAAAGCAAACGCCCTAGTAGACAATCATTGGGTTGCTTACAATGGGGAGAGATGGTTTTCTGTTACTCTTCATGATTTATAACATGTTGACTTACTCTTACTGTGAGTTTACCTCCTAGAGAGTGTGGCAGGGTTTTTAATAAAAGAAATATTACACTATAAGGAAGTGGCATTTCTTTTGCTTTTTGCCCCCGTTCAATAAACTATTTTTCATAATTATTGGGAGGTGGCTGAAGGGAACCCTTGTCCACATCGAGTGGAAAAGCAGGAAGAGTTCTTGCTTCCTCCTCCTCCCTACAAAGGTTACCCTTTGAATATAAATTACTATGCCTTGTGCTTCTCCCATTCCAATCAGATGACCTTTTGAATCTAGTGGACCAGAGTTTAAATCCTAAGCCTGCCAGTCAGTTTTTAAATCAATGCCCTGTTCCAACAGCTTTTAGGTACATAACTTTCAATTTCAATGGATTTTTAAAACAGACATTAAATAAGGAAGGCCAGTGGAATCTTGCAGCTGGCGGAAAAACAACCCAACTTGACTGCAAGATCTTGGGCCGACTACTGTGACGATGGGTAATTTCACTAACTAAATCCTTTACCAAAAAACCTTCCGGGATTCAAAATCTAAGAGAAAAGGGAGGAGCAGGAAATGTGTGATGTTTGCAAGAGGACATTTCTGAGCAGTTATCCATTTAAGCTCCCATTATTTGCCGCTAATTACTACACAAGGCTGTTAAATATTTAGTAGAAGTTTGTTTAATTGCGTTTGACTGGGAAGAGGGGGGTGGTGCCTGAGTATGGCTTGAACGTCAAGTCAGTCCCGTGCACCCAGAGCCAGGCAGAGAAGTTTGTATTCGCCCAAGGTGAACACATTTCAGTATCAGCCAAGCTTCTTTTTCCTTCCTCCCAGAGATTTATGTATCTTTAAAATTAGAGCACGAAGAAGGGGCACTGTTCACTGATGTAAAATTGGAAGGAGGTCATTCTTAACCTTGTTTACAGATGCTCTAGTTTAGAAAGCACCAGTGTGATAAATTAAGCATTACAAGGGGAAAAATTAAAGTGTAGCAACAACTGGCACATGGACACATCTGTCTGTGAAGGACTGACTTAATCCCTGAATATCTTATTAGACTGTATTGCCTGGCAAAGCCTTCTGTCCCACAGTTTGCTGGGATCCTGCAATTCTAGACTCTGAGCAGAATCTTCACGCTCCAGACTCTTTTTCATTTTCGCTGGCTCTCTATAGTTTGACTTAAATTTTCTGTTGGCTCCATGCATGTAGACAGGTAGCTCAATTCATTGTTCTCTTTTAAAAATAAACTTTATGCTTCTAAAATATTTTCCCAGTGTCCATTTCGCTCTTTTTAGATTATTCTTCCAATTTGGCACTTTTTGTTTTCTCAATGTAGTAGATAGTACGGATTCTTATCAGTTCCAGAAAAGGGAAATTTCAAACCTATCCTGTATGCGAAACAGATAGGGGTCAGCTAGCAACTGAAATTTTACTACCACTTTTAAGTTCGTAATGAGAAACGAAATTGTTACCCGGTTAACATTGCCCACATGGGACCCGTCAGCAGGATTGGTCCTTTTGAAGCTGGTCGGCCAGAGTGGCTTGTTTTACTTCTCTGAAATGTTTAATGGTCAAAACACTAGAAATTGTTCTATATTAGCAATGTGAACATGGCATCCTTTTAAAAATTACTCTTTGCCTAGGCTCTGAAGACTCACGTTAGACTAAGGCTAGGCTCCTTAGGTGGGTGCTCTTGAGATGCTGTTCACCCCGTCGGCTTTCCCAGCTCCACTGGACGTTGTAAAATGGTGAAAATCAGCTCCATTCGAAGTAACCCCCGTCCCTGCCCAGCTTGGTGGATCTGCAGCCCCACAGGTGACCCGGCACCGCCCCTGCGGCTCTCAGCCCAACTCAGACTTGCTCCCCTGGCCTGGAGACCATCTCTCTCTTCTCTCCTCGTCCTCCTCCGACACTGAGCACTAACTCCTCTGAGAACTCAGCCCACAGCCTCTCACAGAGGTGAGGCGCCCTTTCTCCGTGGCCCGTGCAACCTGTCCTCTGTCGCTGCTGAGCACCCTGCCAGTGAGCATGTCGTCTCCGCAGCCAGCCCAGTCCCGGGATCTGAACCCAGAAACCAGCACCACTCAGCAGCTGCTTCTGCCCCGAAGCCAGCTCAGCCCCCGGGGCAGCTCGAAGAGCTTGAAAGTTGGCCTACACTCCCTGGGGACTTAACTTCCTCATCTATAAAATGAGATATTGGAACGGGCGCTGCCATAACCCTCCCAGCTCTGAAAGCATCTCTCTGGTTCTCTGATGCAGCACTTACAGGGGTAGCTGCCTCCTGCTGCTGAATCTAGACCAGCAAGTTAGGGATGGCAGCTCTGCGCTTTGTTCAGAGTGGATAGCTGTTTCCATACCCTAAATGTGAATATCCAGAGTTTCATAGTTAGGTCCCTTTTATACTTTACTAGATTGTCAATATTCCTAAAGCAGCATTGATTATTTGCCACTGAAATGTACCACCTTTGTTCACTGATGGTTCATGAAAGCTGTTAGTAAACTGCTGAATGGGTGGACATTTTTGGAGACACTCAATTCTCCACAGAAGCAATGCCATTTATTATATATCTCAAAGAATCTTTTCCTTGATTTCTTAACAAATGCCCAGCCTCGCCGTTCACTGCACTTTAAATGCCACGCCCTGGAGCGCCATGCGGTGCGCCTGTGTCCCTTTTGCTGGCCTTCTTTTTCCCATTTTGATGGGCGAGATACCTCTGAGACTGAAGACTGAGTCACATGGCTTAGCAAGCTCAGTGTGTTTTCAAAACACTGTGAGGCAGTGGTCCTCAACCAGGGATGATTTTTCCCCCACCGGGGGTATGTGGCAATTATTTCTAGAGATTTCTGGTTGTCACAGCTGGGAAGGTGCCACTAGTATTTGGTTGACAGAGGCTGGGGAGTTGCTGACGTCCTCCAGTGCAACCGCGTAGCCCTGCTGAATGAAGAACTGACCGGCCCAATGTTGTAGTCACGCTGAGGCTGGGAAACCTGGTCCCACTGGCCTTCTAGAATCTATCTGTAGACCTCTGTGAAACAAAGCGATTGACCTATTTTGTGTGGCTAAGGAGTAGCTTACTGGCTTGTCTCTGTGGTTACTTAAGATGAGACAGAGGAACTTTATGCTACGGATACATGGTCAAGGCATCTCAGTGTAGACTCATGGCCGTGCCCAAGTCCACATGCTTCAGGATTATCTCAGCTCAGCCTTTCCTAGGGTTATTTGGCATGAATGTCCAGAGAACAGCAACAACACGTCCTTCGGTGAGGTCTTATTAGAATGTGAAGTCGCTTCCTGTGGGAGGTGTGATGGAAGCTTCATTGCCAAAACCATTTAAAACTAGCCCAGAGTGTCAACTTTATAGAACAATTTTTGTCCAGCAAAGGGACAAACTAAATAACCCAATAGTCCTTTTCTGTCTTGCATAGCTTATATTTTTGTGATCACGTCTGATGATGCCATTTCACCTTTTGCTTTCATATAGCTTAGTGTCATCCAGAAAATGCTTCAAGATGTCAGGCCAAGCCCATGTGAACTGTTAAATGTCAAAAGAAAATGCATCAGTGTCTCTCTAAGTTCATGGTGATGACATTACCATATGAAAAAATAAAAAGGGAGATTCTGTCCGTGCAAACATGATCATAAATGCAACATTCATGGCATTAAAGAGAGGGGAGAAGCACATGAGGACAATTTGGGAAATTCCATTGCTATTTATCAAAATAAAAGAGTAGAACCTCATTTTAGTAAATTCTACCAAAAAATTGTGAGTCAGCCTCCCTGGTTATGAAAATCCCTGGTACAAATACGGTTTTTAGATTCTCAAAGCTCTGTGGGAAATATTATGTATTTATCATTTAAGAATATTTATTAAAATATAACATCTCACCAAAAGGCACACGCCCGCATACATGTTCCTGATGTTACCAGGCAGGACCCATGAAAACAGTTACCCCAAATGTCTCCAGCCAGAAGCATGTAATTTGTAGACAGTGGAAACTCCGGGGTGGTAAAACGGGGTCTGGTTGGTATTTTGGATGATTTGGGTCTTCACTTTAATTTTCAGAACATTCTAATGTTTCTTCCAGAGCTGCAGCAATTCACTTTTAATTAATTTTAAACTGTGATTACTTTTGTAATTGTGTGGACTTTGAAAATGTTAATTTATTGCTTTCACATCCTGTTAATGTTACTAAGACGTTTAAAGTCTACCTTTTGCCATTGTATTTTTTTTCCCTAAGTATCCTGTCTTCGTTAGCTGTGTACACTTTTAAAACTGTTTTACTAGCAAAAAGAAGTTGAGAATGAAAAAAGAGAGAGGGTGGAAATGTAAAAGTCTTGATTAGAAAGTATAATTTAATAGAACATGTATTGAACCAAATGTATTGATTAATGTAGAAGATATAGTACTTATATTGATTCAAACCAGAGATTTAGTACTAAAAGCTCTAAGCCAAAAAGCTGTTGCAGACTGCTACAAAAGTCAGTTTAATGCTGTCCTTGAGAGTGCCTTCACAAAGAAATTCTTCTAATGTTTGAGGACTAGGTAGAATGCGGTATATGTCAGTTTGATCCCGGAGGGTTTTATTTTGTACTCTAATAGCTGTTATGAGCCTACATTATATCCAAGGAGTAATTTTCCTTAGGGGTGCCTGGCTCGCTTTGTGTCAATATTCTAGCATTTTAAGTCACGTACAGTATATGCTTCTGGGAACAGGGAAGGAGCCGGCCAGACTCATAATGGTCTGCATTCATTAATAAAGGCAGAAGCTTCTGTCCCTCCATTGCCCACTACAGGGATCCCTCTTTGGCCTTCAGGGACCCGTACAGACACATTTAAAGAAAGCTTTATTTTGAGTGGGCAGGAGATGAAATGTAGGACTTGCAGGCATTTCCTAAGTCAGCTCTGTGCCCGAGCACAGGGGTGACCTTAATGGGTCAAAGAAGAATGCAGGTCAAAAGACTTATTATCCAGCCTGTTGGAAACCAACTGCTTTTGTTTAAAAAAAAAATTTTTTTTTAAAGCAGTAGTGCTTAAAGGTGGATGATAATGTAGAATTCTGTTTGCAGCCTGGAACTGCACGACTGTGTGTGTACTGGAATATGCTTCTAGAAAAATAAGAGCATAGTGACTATCCATAGTGTTTACAGATAAAGGTCCAACCCTCGTGATAAAAGGGAGGGTAATAGAATTAGTTAATCAGTGATGATTGATCACGGATGTGTGCGTTCTTCAACTAAAAAAACAACACACTGCCATGGTGCTGTCACCATCTGTTGAAAGAAACAGCCACATTTAATCTTTATATTTCTTTCATTTCTTCCCGCCTTGTATTGTTGCAAAGCCACAATTGCCTACTGTTTCTTCTGGTTGGAAAACATCTCATTTAAGTTGAATACAACTGCAGTTTAAATTCGGGATTCTAATGGCATGGTGAATTAGTGAAAAGCTTGGTTTTTTGTTTTTTTTTCATTCCTTTTTAAAATAGCATGCTGCCTCTTTTTCTTAGTTCTAAAAGCTTGTCAGAATTTGAGACAAAGGGCTATAAATAGACAAGTCATGGTAAAAAATGATTAACATCTTTGAATCAACAGATCTCACAAAAACGTCCATTCAAACACAGTTTTTATTTTTATTACCTTTGCTACTTTACATTTTGCCGATGCCAACAGAGGATTACAAAGCACAGACAAGATGTGGTCTCTGCCAAAATACTGTATGAGTGAGGGTGATCTGTGGGCGCCACTTTTGGGGCTGGGCACTGAATTTTTTCACCCTGGGAAGGTGGATTCCCTCTGGCTTTCCTCCAGAGCTTAGCTTCATCATTGTCCTAGGTGCAAATATTTAAATTCACATCAAGAGCACAGGAAAATGGGATAGTTTGGCCAAGGTGAACAGTTTCAGGCGATCAGGGGTTTTTATTTTTATTTAAAAATATTTTGTTTGGATTGCATTTTAAATAGGATTAAACCCTTTGACCAGTGAATGCGGTCAGCTCTCAGAAAGGCGGAGGCTGAATTAATCATGTGTTAGGGTGCCAAGCCCAAAATGAGAATTCCAGTCTTGTAAAATGAAAAGCATCTCATATTTTAAAAGAAGTACATAATGCTAGAAGGGAATTTTTAAGGTCCTCATCTGTTTTTTAGCTTTCTAAGTTTAATTTCACATTTTAGAGAAAAAAAGAACATACTCCTTCCAAGTGGGGCCCTTTACAGTAAAGAGAGTGGGGTTTTTTTCTTTTCCTTTTTTTCCCCCTGAAACCTGGCTACTAAGGTATCGTACCTACATGGATCGTCTTTGAAGCTTTAAGGTGTGTGGTGAATTTGATTTTTTTTTTTTAACGCAAACCCCCCTCGTGTAAAACAACTGTTCATAACTGGGATTAATGGTTTGCAATTTTCAGTTACTTAGACATGGGGTCTCCAAGAAATGGCTTTTTGCAGAGTAGAATATGGCTCTCTGTGGGATTGCAGAAGTTTTCTTCTCTTCCTACTTCCTTTTCTGTCATCACCACCCCCACCCACGTCGATGTTGCACTGATGTTCTCCTCGATTATGTAAAACACTTTCCCTTCATTGGAACAGATATTTTTTCTCATAACCTGTCATTGCATTAAAGTACTTTAGGGACTGTGAATTGCTGTGTAAAATGGGTGAGATTACCCACTGCTTTGTTCTAGTGCAGTGGTTCCTCCAGACCTAAAGAGCAGAAAACTCTTAGAGGGGAAGGCTGCTTGCTGATGGCCCGGCAGCGATCTGGCCGCTCTGCGCGTCCCCCTTGGAGCTCCAGGGACTCAGGGCGGGCGCTGTGGCCTCTGTGGCCGGCGTGGCCGGCGTGGCAAGGAGCCAGGGCAGGGGTGAACCATGCGTGGCACCTGCCCTCTCCCTGTGCTTCGCACTTCTCTTCTACTTTTCATCTTTCCCACTTGCTTCTTGTCTCCTTCTCTGAAGAAATGTCTGTGATTTTAAAAACACCAGATACGAGGAGGGCTCCCATGACGTGACTTCTTGTTCCTCTTATCAGAGGATCTTCAGTGAATTCTGGAGACTAACGCTCCTCATCTTTCTCCTTAACTCCTAAAAGCCAACCCAGTAACGTGTGCAGCTCAGACCTTCATTCCTTCCTTTAGAAAATGAAATCAGGCCATTTGTATTTTCAGCCTGAGGGAGGGGAGCAGACACATCCCAGGGACGTTCAAACGTAGTGAGGACAAGCCTTTGAGGACTGGAGCAAAATCACCCGAGTTTCTTTTTTTGTTTGTTTTCAGTGTAAATCTGCCCATTTTCCAAGACCATGGAGGAATATGCCCCCTTCCTACCTTGAGAGTCACTGCCAGTGTGGACGCGATGACTAGGGGGGTGGGGAGAGCTGTCCTTGCTCTCAGCTGAGCCCTAGAAACAAAGAAAAAGAAAAAAAAAGAAAGACAATAAATGATCTCAATGGTATGCAGGTATCTCCACACCAAGAGGACTTTCTGCCTTTACCATCTTTTACGCCAGATTTCCCAATTAGACATTATTTATATTGGAGCTCTTTATTTTTGTTGGAGCTTGAACTTCACAAGCCATACTCTTGTCCTTCTCACAAATGATTTATAGTCTTCTCTCTTAATATGCAAAGCATAAATCCTTTATAGTAGCAACTTCAATCTGTTGCAATATGTATTTGTTCATTTCTTTGCACCTCTGAAGAGACTTGTATGGCTTTGGTTTAGGATGAAAGCATCCAAGAAACAACTGTTGCCAACTCTTACGGCCAATTTTTTTTAGATTTTTGTTTTGCAGTATCTCAATATCGGCCATAAAATCGCTAGAGAGATGGCAGTATAGCTTCCTCTATTAACCTCTAAAATTCAACTGAATGTAGAATGTCTATAGTATGCACTTAAATATTTTTAAATAATTAAAATTAAATAATTTCTTTTTTTTTTACTCTGGTTATGGTTTTAAAAAAATCACACCTCCTCCTGTCAATGTCTTATCATTTAGATAACTATTGTCATAGATTCTTGTATTTATTTTCTTAAATTTTATATACAGCTGGGTTTATTTATTTATTTATTTATTTACTTACTTATTGGAGGAGGAGGTAATTAGGTTTGTTTGTTTATTATTTGTTTGTTTATTTATTTTTCAGAGGAGGCACTGGGGATTGAACCTAGGACCTCATGCCCACTAAGGATATGCGCTACCACTTAGGCTATACCCACCTCCCTTATTTTCTTAAGTTTTTAAATTAAAAAAAAAAAAACCTTTCTATAAGATCAGACTTGACTCTTGGAGAAAGGAAAATGTGTGAGAAAATTTAGACAGTGCATTTTGAGTAATTGAACTTTTTTACTGTTTGTAACTTCTTTGATCATAATTATGTTGGTATTTAAAGGGATAGGAAAGTTTTTAGGGTGCATCAGTATTTTGATTACCCTATTGGTGAAAAAATATCGCAGAAGTATTTATTTAGAATCAATATAAAGAAAAAAGCTTTGGTATAAAACTAGTCTGCTCCTGTATGTACTTCTGTGCTACAAAGAATAATTTTAAAATTCCAGCTTATCTTTTACTGGGTTCATAAAAATGGCATGTTTTAAATAAGGGTGACTGAAATAACAACGTCCTCATTTGTTGTTAGTCTTCTTTAAAAGATGGGCTTAGTGTGAAGTAGGGAACGAAGACCTGGGTCCCCTTCACAAGTCTCCGTCTCCCTCACTGGCGCTCTCAGCCCTGACTGGGTAACCCTGGAAGTCAAGCCCCTGCCCCTTCACCCCCTGTCACTGGGCAGGCATTTTGGCTAGACTGGTGGGAGAGTTAAAGACAACAAAGACAAAGCCCTCTGTTGAAAAACTTCCACAGTCCCTCTTCACCTACAAGACAAAGGCTGAAGTCCTTTGCAGGGTTCAGAGGCTCTTCCACCTCTAGCCCCGGACTTCTCTCTGCCTTCATTTCTCATCAGTACCCTTGGTTCAGGCCACTCCAGAGTCCACCCAGTCGGCACTGCAGGTCCACAAACAGACCTTGCATCTTCTTGCTTCATTGCTTTTACCCACGTGGGTCTCTGGCCTGGAGTGCCCTCCCTGCATCCCAAATGCCTCTTCACGTCTCCAGCCTCAACTAAAATGTTCTGAGTTACATCCACTGCAAAGTCTTCCCCAAAAGCCAGGCAGGGTTAGCGGGCATGATATTTCTGTGGTCGTTCCTAACTCATCCTGCCATGTTGCTTTACCAGAAAGTGCGCACAGGACTCTCTTTAGACCATGAGCACTTTGGAGACATGAAATCTGGGACCATCCTTCTTCCAGGAGTCCTTGCCTAGCCAGTCAGCCATCCATCTGGCCAGACCCTCTTTGCCCAGGACTGCAATGCTGGGGTGGCACCTGGGGGGACACAGGTGTTCAACAGATGCTTGTGAAGGAATGAATAAATGAGTGAAGACCAGAATTACTGACATAGAGAGCCGGCACCGCAGATAACCAAAGACAAGACCTAAGATGCGTGCAATATAAGCAGTATAAAGTACAATGGGAAATCAGAGAAGGGGGAACACAAGTTTAGAAGGGAGGAGCCTGGTAGCAGTAGTATTTTGTGGTGGGCCTCAAGGTTCTGATCAAAGGAACGGGGACGGGGGGTACATGGTGAGAGGTGGGAGAACAGGGCTCAGGGGAAGTGCAGAGGGGGGATGTGGCAATCAGGCCACCTCCAGGTGTTTGCTCTGAACGAACGTCCTGTGGGTGTGGGACCACCCCCCATGCAGGCCACGGGCACAGAAATGGAGCCCACCCTCCCAGGGCTCACCCCAGGACCTAGCTTGTACGTGTAAGTTGCCCAGGTAGCCCACTTGCCCTCTCCCAATTTGGAAACAGGACGTTGGCTTAGAAAGGGGACTTTCTGTGTGGATGGAGAGAAGGCTACCAGAATACAGCAGAGACCGCGCCCGCTGGGGATGGGGAGCAGTTGCAGATCTGCTCCTGGGCCAGGCTGGGACCCAGCCCGGAGCCCACCCCAAGGAGAGGAACTGGAGAAGCTTCCTGCCCCCTCTGCCAGTTGTTGTCTGGGCAGCTCTTGCCTTTAAAGTCTATATTCAGGGACAGAAAGAGCCTCTGCTGTCGAGATGTTCACCCTCTAAGAGCCAGTAGAACAAAAGCATCTGTAATTAATGGAAATAATGCACAGATAAATATAACTGCTAAAATAGTGCTACCTGGCGTTTGAAAGTATGGTGTATTCTGATAAGAAGAGCCAGTGGCGGGTGGGAGGTACCCTAGGAAGCATGGCAGCGGCGGAGATGGGAGGACCGCAGGCCCTGCCCTCCCTCCTGGCACTCACTGGGGACAGAGAGGAATCGGCCCCCGTGAACCCCGACGCCTCCAGGTGCAGAAACACCGTATTCAAGTCCTTATAAACCAGTCAGCATTCAGATACTTGGTCTGATGAAAATACAGTCACTTAAGGCTTTTTCCCCCTTTCTTTTTCATTACAGAATCATACGATGACCCAACACAGCAGTTAGTGCAAGCACGGTCTCCCAAGGAGAATGACTTTTGTGGCACAAAAAGGGAACACGTTTTACTCTTTGCACGAAACTTTCATTGTTAATGTATATTATTCAGAAACATTGTATTGTACCATAAAACTTGTATTATCAAAACTGTTGGATGTTCATGTGTTTGAACTTTTGAGCACCGGCTAGACCCCATGTATATAAAGTGTCTCACCTGTATTATGTCGTCTGATACTAAAATGGTCTTATAAAGACAAGTGGACTTGGGCCCTATTCAGGCAAGATTTTTTTTTTTTAATGTGAGCAAAATGGCTTAAGAGAAAGTATTTTCAAGGAAGACAGATTAAAACAACTCTATTACACATGAGACTGTGTTTGGACTTCCTTTTCTTAACACTTAAGCCTAGAATTTCTCTTTTGGTATATCAACGGTTAAATCCAAGACTATTTTTTATTGCTGAAGATTCTTGCAAACCATGAAGAGATGTTCTCACAGAACAGAACCCCACAGCTGGATAAGGCCCGTATATATATTTGTAAGCCTTGCAATGTGACAGGTAGCATCACTATATATGCAATAGTTGTTATGTAGACTGTCAAAGAATTTTTTTCCTGGACCCATTTGAAGCTTTGAGTGTTCAAGGTTTTCCTTAATGATTTCACACAGCCAAATTCTTGAATCAGTTGAACTAACCTGTATGTTACTGTTATTAATGTTTACTCTGCGGTCTGAACCTGGAGATTACTGGAATTGTTTTCCAAGAGGAAATAAATTCAGTTTACCATTAGGTAAGAGTGTATTTGTGTGTTTTCTTTTTCTAGTTACACTGCCATTAAAAAAATCTAATTGCCTGCACCCTTGGAAATGAGTTCTGCTCTGGGGAATATCCCAGGCATAACCTCAGTCATATTTAACCTTAACTCACTGGGCCAAAAGCAGCTGGAAGGAGCTGCATCACGCCGCACAGGGAGGGGACCGGACCCGAGGTGCGCCATATTCTCGCGGATACCACCAGGTCACAGTGTACTGGCGGATTCTGACATCACAGATGGATGTGATGGCTGTTTTCTGCATAATTTGCAGCCCAATTCATGTCATGCTGTGCAAATCTGAACTCAAAGTAGATGGCTGCAATTTGAGAGGCAGTTTGGCTTATGTGTACTTAAGAAGCAGCTTTGTTCATTCAGAAGACAAAGCACGGAGTGGGGAGCCAGGCGGCTGTGAGTTCCCGGGCTGGCACTGATTCTCCACGTGGTCTTCTCCAAATCACCCACCTCCCAGTCTCCGCCCCCAGCCTGGGGAGGTGATACAGCTGGGTCATCGGCCTTCACACAGGCGTGGGGTGTCCCTGGAAGATTGCTGACACCATAACTGGCCACAAAATGGTGACTGAGGAGGCGCTCTAATTCCAGATCCTTCTGGGGAGGAAAGAAGAGCCTAGCAATGTGCAAACTGAGCCCCGACATACATGTTTAGTCAAAGACCGTAAGTATAGCCCTGATGATAACGGGCGACTTTCATGCACTTCCTGCTTATCCTTCACCCACTGTGACTCTTTCGCCTTCTTTGAAACTCACAGGACCTCAGGCAGCTCTCTCAACCTTAAACAAGTGAGGCTCTTCATAGCACTTTTCTTGATGGGAAAATTACAGCATGGACTGATTCATTTTATTGTGACCACCTGTCACCAGTGGGCCCATGCACGAAACCGCAAGGTGCAACCTCCCCAGGGCACTCGAACCTGAGCCTGCATCAGGACCACCTGGCGGGCTTGTGACATCGCAGGGTGCCAGCCCGACGGCCAGAACTGCTGACTCAGCAGGCCTGGGGTGGGGCGCAAACTTCTGTGGTTCTAGGAAGTTACCGGGTGGGGCTTGTGTTCCTGATGTGGGAGTCACTCTTTGAAACCCCTGCTTTACCCCATTTCCAGATTAGTTGAGTGCGCTGAGTGGGAATAACCATGCAGAGTGCTGGAAAATCATACTACTTACTTTGTTACCAATAAAAGAAAGTTTGGTCAAATTTTAGGCTCATTCAGAAGCAAGCACCTCATAGTGATTCATGTGCGTGTGCTTGCCAGAATGTATCGTGTGTGTTTAGTTTTTTAATGCTAGGGAAACCTGCATCTATACATTTCACAATGGATTGCCAGCATGCTATTTAATTAAAAAGGTTTTTCACCAGCTACATAAATAATGAAGTATGCTGAGAATATGCAAGTACATTCATAATTAAAATACTCAGCTATATTTAAAAAAATTAAGATCTCTGGCCTATGCAAAGATTTTGCATTTAAAATGAAATAGCCACACTTCATGATGATTTTTTTAAAAGCTTTAAAACTTCGGATTATTAATCAGTGGGTTATATTGTACTAAAAGTAAGTTGCTCTTCGTTCACAAACAGGAAAGCAGGTGATGGTATTATCCAGGGATGGATCCCAGGTTGCCTTTAACAGCATTGCCTCTGAGGGACTTCCCAGGCTCCTAGTAAACAGCAGGGGTTGGAATTCATAGGAAGCAGTGGAGACTGGTGCTTACCAGTCTCGAGGCTGCCGCACAGCTGGCCACTGGGCTCCTTCAACACAAGCACAGTTCAGCCTCTTCCCAAAGTTGGAGACCAAAGAAGTTGGTCCTTGTTGCCCCTATATGCCTCGCTGATCCTCCAGCGACTACAAGGTTGTCCAAATCTAGCCGGCCCTTCTTTATAACCAACTATTCTTTGGGTCGTAAACACTGAACAGTGTGTGGAACAGTCCTTCCCTCCTTCTGCTTGTTACTATTTATTTCCTGATTCATTCCCTAAGAATATACAGCAACTTAAATAAAGACTAACAAAACGTTAATAGGAAAAGCAGCGTCGTGCAGAGGGGAGAAAATACAGTAAAGCAGCTGGCTTATTTTCTGCTTTAATTCTGGTTTTGAATGCATTTTAGAATTGGCTTTGAGCTTCCTGGTAGTAAAGGAAAAAACAGTAACTGAAAGGAAGGATTATACCACTTTCTTAAGAGATTTTTTTTTTCTAGCACTTAATTCAAAAAGAAATTTCTCACTGCCCTTATATACAGTCCAGTGGCCAATAAAATAGCCCCTGTTCCTGACCCTAATTTTGTGCTCTCATGCAGTTGTGGTCACCTGGAAGAGGAGTGTGGCTGCATCTATGGGTAGAGGCCAGAGATGCTGCTAAACATGCTACAACCCACAGGACAGGCCCCCAGAACAAAGGATTATCAGGTCCCAAATGAGAAACTGCTCTAAAGATTTCTATGATTTTTCAAGGACCTTTTTACATTGGAATCACCTGGAGAACATTCAAAAACTCCACTGCCTGAATCTCTTCCCCAAAGAGTCCGACTCAACTGGTCTCCAAGGGCCCTGGGTGAGTCTGGTGTAGCCACAGCTGGAACCAGTGGGCCGAGCTAGGCATACTGGACTCAAGACTAGAAATCTGAACATAACACCAAGGAGCAGAAAGTAGTGTGGGCCTCAGACTCTCTCCCACATTACTTTTTAACAACTGGGCATGTCATGATTATTTTAACTCTGAAGTAGCATAGCCCATGGCACGCTTTGAAAGGAGAAAGGGAGGAAATGACCCAGAACCCTACAACCCTTCCACCTGGTCCAGGATGAGTGAGAAATCTGGCCCAGCGGGGACTCTGGCCACCCAGGGAGCAAATCCCGCATCACCCACCCCAACTGTTGCCTGGAGGGAGGGCAGCTTGCCGAGGCCAGATTGCCCGGTGTCTCAGGAGAAGCCAGCAATCCGGGTGGTTACGTGCCATGTGCCAACTTCTAAATGTTGGCAGCCGAGTCTGTTTGTTATTCAAACTCTGCCACCCCCCACTGTGTGGGCCATATGAGATAGACTTTCAGGCCAGGTCCCACTCTTGGATTGCCAGTTTTGGCTTTCAGCATCAACTATTATTTTTTTTCCCAACTCTTCTCATTCCAGACTATTTTCAATGTTTGCTTAAAAATAATTCTATGACTTCTGTATATTAGCATCATGTGCAGTTTTGCTTTTGCTCTGTGGCCTTCATATTTCTATTGCTTCAGGTGGAGCAAATGGATGTGTGCTATAGAAGCCTGCCCTCGTTCCTGGATATTTAGATTTCAGATAAAATTTTTTTAAGGATGAAGGATTAAAAAAAATAGTAGAAAGTCAATATTCTCTGTTGCAAGTCAAATATGCTCTAAATGTTGCTAACGGAGGCCAGGTGAATATGCTTTGGAAATTATGCTGATGGGTGATAGGGTTGACATTCCGCTTTGGAAGTTGATGCATGTAACCAGTCTTCCAGCCCAAATGGGAGGTCAAGAACCAGAGGCGGCCTCTAGGCCGGGTGAAGCTCCTTGGAGCAGCGCTGGGTCTGTTCCAGAGCTTGAACAAGGATTCCGATGAACCCTCAAGTTCCACTCTATGGAGCATGGCAGCCCTGCCTTCGTGCCCTTTGGGGTGCAATACTGCAGAACTCTTGAGAAAGGAAGTTTGAAACTCCAGATCCCATTAGAGTACACCTGCAAACGCTTCTCCATTTGGCTTCGCAGGCCGGAGCCTCTCACCATCTCCCTCGTGTCGGGGAGTGCTACCAAAGGTACGGAAAACTCCGAGAGTTCAAGGAAGAGGAATGATTTAGGGTAAAATGACCCAGCATGGGTTTCTGGCAGGATCCCAACACTCAGGTCTGGTTGGTGCGATCCTGGGTGAGTGCCTCCCCAGGCTGAGGGGTAGCCACGACCATCTCCGCCAGATTCCTCTGTAATGAAGTCAGCTGTCAACTCCTTGGGGAAAAAGGCACAGAGCCCCTTTATTTCCAAGCAGGTGTTGTAGCATATTAAAGGTTGAATTCCATCTTGCGCTCGCATCCTGAATGAGCCAGTTTGCAGGCAAGCTCGGTTCTTTCTGCAAAGAGGGAAACTTGGCAATGGTGGAGGCTGAGTACTTAAATGGCAATCAACTTCTGGCTCATATCAATTAATTCCTTAATGGACTTCTGCCTAAGTATAGCATCTTGAATTCCCAGCTGCAGAGGCTATGAAAAACAGCCCAGACAATACACACCACCACCTAGGGGAGGGTGCGCCGCTGAATGATGGGTGATGCTGTCTCAGGGAAGCCACGGGTGCCTACTGGGGGCTCTCCCTTTGTTTACCTGTGAAGTACAGGGCAGGACACACACTCCTCTCTCTCCATGGGAAATTCTTAGGAAAACAACTTCTATTATGTCTAAGTGAAACTATTCTGAGGGGGAATCACCTCCTTTTGGCTCTAAAATACCCAGATCCAAAGTAACCATGACGTGTGGAAGCAGAACAGGGTCTAGGAAATCAGAGAAGGGCTTTGTTGTCACTCAGACACCAGGAAAATCTATTCGAGAAATGGTCTCCTCATCCCAAGGAACCTGCCAGAGCCCCTTTCATCTCCCCTTCATGTGGACAAGGAGCGTCTTGATCAAGTGCAGCAGATGGGCTGAGGGTGAGTACTGGTGGTGCCAGATGAGATCTGGCAACTCTTCAGTTCATCTGGTCCATGCAGACTCAGACTGTGACATCTACATGGGGAGGTGAATTTCAAATCCCTATCACTTAGATGGGCTCCCCTCACCTAATGCTCTAAAAGTGTGGCTATCACCAAGGTATAACCACTAAAAATCAAGGTCAGGAGGCAGAGGCAAACTCACTTTTCCTCCCCCGCACATGAAACATCCCTGGTTTGTCTCCCTCTCTGCTCTCTTTTACTGAATCAGAGGAAGAGTTTGGTTCCCTCATCCAAGAGACAGAAGTTTTGGTTCTCTAAGGGTCACGCAACGGGTCCAATGGCGTAGCCACTAGCTGCTACAATATGTGGCTATTTAGATTAAATCAATTTAAATTGAGCAAAATTGAAGTCAGTTTCTCAGTCTCACTAGGAACTTTTCAAGAGTTCAGTTGCCACGTGGGGCTAGTGGTTACTGTACAAAACAGCACAGATATAGAACATTCTCCTCATCATGGAAAGTTCTGCCGGGCAGTCTGATGAGTCTAACCCACCCCCTCCCGTCACCTTTGACCCCTTCCAAGCACAGAAGCCCCTCTTTCTTGCGCTCCTTTATTACGTTCCTCCTACCTTCATACTGTTCTTTGTCTTCAAATGTGCACAGGTTTTCCCCTCTTCAAAAAAAAAATTATTTTTCTTGACTCTGAAACCTCCTCAGAAGACTGTTTTATTTATTTCCTTTATTTTCTTCCAAGTTTCTTAGATCTGTGGTCTGCCCCCACATCCTCCATTTCCTGACCACTGACTCACTCCTTCCTCACCTGCAGGCTGGCTTCCATCAATATCCTTTTACTGAAAATGTGTTCCCAAGGTCACCAGCGGCCTTCTCACCACTCAGTGAGAAGGCTTTTTTTCCCTAGTCCTCACTCTCTTCTGCCCTTCAATAATTTAGACCATCGGTCACCAGGTCCCATGTTCTTGCTTGGCAATATTTCTTATGTTTATTCTTTCCTTTCTGTTTCCAATGACAGGACCCAAGGGAGACCCTTCTCATCTACTACCCCTGGTCTCTCCTCTTTCTAATCCTTCTTATATACGGCCACCATGTTCACCTTTATAAAGCACTTATTTCACATCATTTCCTCATTCAATAAATACCAGTGACTCCCAAAGTAAAGCAGGGAAAAGAGCATGGTTTAAATGGAGCTTGAATCGTTTCCTGCCACTTACTAGCTTATGTAGCCTAGACCAACTTTCTTTGCTTTTCTGAAATCTCTTTTTCCTTCTTTAATATTATTATCAGTGGCTAAAAATACCTGAAACATACTAAATGCCCTGTATGGGAAAGTTACTGCTTTAAGTATTATTATCTTTATTTAATCCAGGCTTTTTTTATGTTAATTCTAGAATCACTGCTTTTTCTCCATTTCACCTCTTATCCCTCAGATTCCCTCATACCATTCCTTTATAGTCTTTCTAAAAAAAAAAAAAAAAAAAAAAACCCACGTTTACATTGTTTCTTGCTTATGAGAATTTGGAGTAATGGTCTGTTATCTTCCACACAAAGATGAGTATTCCTTTAACTTTCCAGAGTGTTTTAATCTAGCTCAGCGACCCACCAGTCTTATACCTCAGCGTCAACCTGTTTCTGTCAGTGAAGTCAGATCCTTCCCCTTTGCACATCTAGTTCATCCCTTTATTTTATTGTTCATGTCTATTTACTCCTACTCTTCACACACTCTTCCTTCTTTTTCTCCATGTACCTCAGTCCTGGTCAGTCTTCTGATCACAGGCCCTGTCCCTCTTCTGTAAATCCCAGTCTAAGCTGCACCATTATCTCCTTTCTCTAAATTCCTGTTGTCCTTACAGCCTAGTTTAGCAATTAATGGCTTCCTTGAAAATGAGTTTTGTCTTCCTAGATGGACTATAAATCTTTCAGGCATGGGGAATCTGCCCTCTGTATGTTTTTTTTAATCCACTGTCAGTGATGTCACCTCATAAAAGTTCAATTAAGTACCTGTTGATGAATTCACAGCTTGACTGTAGTCCTCAGTCCATCTTATTCAACAAAGGATGAGGACCTAAGACAAGATCCCTGCTCCCCAGCAACTCACAACTACAATCACCCAGAGACTCGGTGTCAGCCTTTTTTCTCAGTTCCACCGTTGCCACAGTCCTCATTAACTAGGTGCAGAAGGGCATTTGGGTTCCAGGTCAGCTTGGACTCCACTTATAGCCACAACACATTGGAGTTAAATGTCTAAAATGCCCCTGTCTTCGATCTCTTGGACAATAATGATTTCAGTTGATGTGTTTAGTACCAAAATCCCACAATCAGCTGCTTCTGAACAATCGACAGTATACAGCAAGGCAGAAAATCAACTAGAAGTGGTCCAGACCAGGATGACCAAAATCATTTCTCTATCATTAATGGACTTTTGCACTAGATATGCCTAATGTTATGCGTATTCAAGACAAAGGTTAAAACAGCATTCAAAACAATCTGATATAGAGAACAAACTAGTGGTTACAACGGGAGGGGAGGGGTAATATGAGGGTAGGGGAGTGGGAGGTACAAACTACTGAGTGTAAGATAGGGTTTACTGTACAACACAGGGAATATAGCCAATATTTTGTAATAACTGTAAATGGAAGGTGAATTTTAAAAATTACATAAAAATAAAAAATTTTTAAAACTTGGCTTTAGATAGTTCAATAAATGTATCTCCATGATTTAAAAAAAACTGAATCTGAAAAGGTACCAGATCCATATGTAAATCCAAACTACACCCTGTTCCTTTCTTAAAGCCACAAATAGGTTGACTGTGATTACAGATAATCAGAGCTTTCCTTCTGATAAAATGGGCATGTACTGAACCAAGCATATACTATATTCCCTTGACAAATATATTTACACTCATCTCAGAACATGGAAAGAAAAGAAAATGTTGATAGTTGACAGCTTCTTGCCTATGGGGTGTAATCCAAGAGCATCATAAACTCATTTAATCTTGGTGTTGAATAAATGCGTGTTAGGTCTGTGCTTTTTTTTTGGCCTTTCCTCCAACACGTTATTTGAACACAACCTCACGTTCCTCTGTGTTGTCAGCAGAGACATGAACCAAGCTAATCCTTTGGGTCCAACCTGGGGTAACTTTCCCTAAAGAGTAAATGTAGGAATAAGAAAAACACCCCCTGTAGAAGATGCCTTGTTGCCAAATGATGGTGGAGAACTATTTCATACTGAAAAATATGCCTCAAGAATGTTGGCCATTGGGAGCTTACAAAGTCCAAAAGAAGATGTATTTCCACAGAAGATCTTAATCATGCTGATAAAGCAGAGTCAAGAGGGTATAAACCACATAAAAAGCCACCTCTGCTTAGAAGTTGGATAGTGCTCCCTTCTCCTCATTAAGGCATCTCTCATCTCTGCCAAATTGGATGTGAAGACATGTTCCTTATCCCTGGCAGATCTCGCAAGATATCAAACATTTCAGACTTCGTGTGTGAAAGCATGACATATTGGTTAAGACTGAAAATAGCATATTTCTGGTAGAGTCCAAGTATATAAGAAATACTACACCCCACTGTTTTTGTAAATGCCAGAGTTGCATTGAGTCAAGACAGATGGTAGCAGGCAAAGATGCAATCTTACAATCAAAAGCTAAAATATGTCAAAAATATGTTAGCAAGCAAAATACAGCAGATTACCAGCTTCTCATGTCATGACAGCTTGCAAAACATGTTAGGATGTTGAAGCTCTAGTTATGTAAATAAAGGAACAGTAAACAGAGCAGCAGCAAATGGTGTGAGAGCTCATGTACCGATGGTCCCTTCCCAGCGTTTTTGGGGAAAAGGAGAGTCATGTGGTCACAAGGAGCCTTAGGTGGACATTAAGAGGTGTCCAGTATCAGGTGCGGGGGTCCATTTTCCTTCCATGAGTAGTAAGTTTCTCTGTGATACCTACAAGCTGTTGAACTAAATTACAAGAGGCATTCAAACTTCCCAGAGAGAATTGTAAGGATTCCTTTGAGGATCATCATGTCGTTGAGCGCAAAGAAACAAGAGGGTGAGCGTTATTCTGTGAAAACAAAATGTACCCAAGGCTTTCTGTGTATGTCAGTCTCATTTCAGGGAGGTTTCTTTGAGCACAGGATGGCAAGGCTTGGATGGCCCTGGAAAATGAGCTTGACCATAGGTCAGCCCTGGGTTTCTTACTGTCTTGGCTGATTTTTTGTCAGGTTTGTGGGGAGTGAAGGCAATGTTCATCACGATTAAGGGAAAATGGAAATGCTTTTATTGAGCACCTAATATGACCAGGCATTACACTGCTGTCATATCAAATTACACCTCATAGCCTCTTGAGAGGGAGGATCACTTTGACTAGTCTTACCCCATGGATGTCCAAATATGACCTCCTCCTCCCTCTTTCCCTCCCCCTTTTCTGCAGTCAGAGAATCCAAGGGTGGGAAGAAGGTGGTGGAAAGTGATAGTACGTTCTCATGCCAGCATTGCTACCTCTGTCTCCAGGGTCCTACTTTAACAGGGGCTGCCTCTCTGGTCCACACTATACCAAAGACACAAAGGTCAGCCCCACTTTTCAGTCTCCATGGGGAATCACTTGGGGAAATGTCAATGCCCCAGAGAATGCTGCATTTTAAAGCAAGAACTCTTGATAAGCTCCTTACCAAAGGGTAAGGGTCCAAGGATCTACACATAGAGCAAAGGATGGTAATTCCATTTCTGGACATAAGACAAGGAAAGGAATTTGTGTGGTTCTTGAGGAGGGACCGGCAAGACTGGACTCTGGAGAAGAAAGGACCAGAATAGGCAACACCCCCAGTTGTGTGGCTGCCAAGTAAAGACTATAGACCTCAGAAGTGTCTGGTGCGTATTTCCAGGTTTTGTTTTGCTGGTTTGGTTTGGGTTGGTTTTTGTTGGAGATTGGGCAAGGTGAACCTCCTCTGCTACCTTCTCTGCTAAATCCTCAGTCCTCAGTGAAGGCACGTGGCTCACTAATGCTTCCAGGAGAGCAAATTCTTCGTGGAGAGCTCAGACAAGTGTGGAGTCTCCGCATGGTGGGAGCAGACACACAGGCAGGAGGCAGAGAGCAAGGGAGCAGCTGGCCCCTGGGTGACCCACACCACACAGCGCTCCCATGAAAGCTCTCCTGAGAAGAAGAGATTTCCTGAAAGGGTGTGCTGAGTGACCAAGGGTGTCCGATCTGGCAGCAGCTCAGCCGCCAGGGGCCACCCAGCTCCTGGTGTGTCCTCAGCCAGCTGCCTGGGAAGTTTCTGGCTGCTCCGACCCCACACCATCCCCTACTTCACTCCTCCACTCTTCCCAGCCTCCTTCTCTGCCCCTCATTCCAGCAAAAGCAAGTTCTTCCAATTTGCTGGTGGATAACATATTAACCCTCACTTCTGTAGTGTTTAACCTCAGAGTCTCTCCCCTACAACCTTGGCAAAGCATTTGCATACAAGGTTCTCTCCTGCTGAGAAATTCTGGTGCTCTGTGTTCAAATAACAAATTTTGCACCCAAAGCACATTTGCATCTCCCTAAATCCACACAGCTATGGGATAACGTGACATCCTCATTTCACAAATGAGGGAAGTGGGGCTCAGAAAGGTAAGGCAACCTGCCCAGGGTCTCACAGAGAAGTGGAAGCATGATTCAAAGTCAAGGCATATAAATGAGAAAAAAAGGAAGAGAAAGTGTGCATTTCTGTGATAGGCATTGCTGCATTAGCCAAAGACCAAACTTAGAGTTATGTCGCTAAACGCAGAATAACTACAAGCATTAATTAATTAGCATCCTCTTTGGCATTCCACTGAGAAAGATAATCATTTATAAGACCAAATAAGACCTTTTGACTGCCCTACAACTCTCATTCTGTGAAAAAAAAGTGGACTCAGGGTGAGCTCCTGCTAAGTAAGGGATGGAATATGCCGTTCACACGTTCTGGTGAGACTGAAGCAGGGGAACTCTAACTGACAGGAAGTAACCAGTGTAATAAGCCAAAGGGAATAACTCGGCTTAAGCAGCCATATGCTTTCATTAGCAGTAGGTGTGTAGAGGTAACAGTGCCCACTCTAAAATTCACGTGATCATTCCTTTCCTAATTATACCTAAGTGGGCGTTCCCCTTGGGGAAGCCAGTGTAGGAAATCTCGGGGGGACACTTTTCATGTGAAAAAGAAGGTTCAGAGCTGTAGGAGCTCTGAGGGAAGCCAAGTGGAAGGTCAGTTATAAGGTAATGAGGCCTGGGAGGCAACGTGATGAAGTCCAGCCCTAGGTTCCACTCTGCTGTGTGACTTTGGCCATGGAACAGATTCTCTGGGCTTCAGTTGCTGTATTTCTTAAATGGGGGAAATGGTCCTTGTCACTTAAGCTGTATGAAGATTAAAGTGAACACAGTGTTTGCCACCTAGTTGGTGCTCAATAAAATTTAGTTCCTATCCATGAGCAAAATGCTCCTTTAGCCTAGGACCAACCAAGAGTTTAAGGAGCAATTGTTAATTTTATTTACCATCAATTTTTCCATCAGGTACCATGTAAGACAGCAGCAGTACAGAATTGAGTAAGACGTCATCTTTCATCCAGTGAGCTCACTGAAGGTTCAGGGACAGAGACCCCGCCCACAGTGACAGCCCACATGGGGAAGTGCTCCTTTGGGATGTGGAAAAGGTGCTCCCCCTGCACACACGAGGTCAGGGATGGCTTTACTGGGGAGGTGGTGGTGGGAAACCAGTCAGGGGTACACTGGATTGTTAAGCCCAGTCAGGAGAAAGAGCCTGGGTGTCAATACAGATGAGCTTCTGTCATTTTGTTGGAATTATCAAAACAAATGTTTTTGTTCACAGAACACAGTTCATGTCACATTTTCAGAGTCATCAAAACAGTGTGTGGATAAAGTGTGGGTGAGGGTTCAAGACCCCAGCCCTTGATCCGTGAGCTGAACGGAAGCCCCGTCAAGAATAGGGACAACAGCAGTCTTGTCCTGATTATGTTACCAGCACCCGTCACAGTGCTGGCGCCCATGGGGAGCTGGGAAACCTGTTACAGAATAAATGTGCGACCCACCCCCTGGGCAGGGTGGACCCAGCTGAGGCTGACAAAAGGTGGATCTGCCTGGCTCCCATGGCCAAGGACCTTGCCTCAGTTCAGGCCAGAGATACACACTGGTCCTTGGAGATGCTGCAGGGGGTCCCCACAGAGGGACACAGACTGACCCTATGAAGTACAGACAAGTAAGCTAGCAGGTCAGCAGCTCTGGGGAGTTCTCAGAGCACAAACTCAGGCAGATCAAAGTCCTAAACATCACATACAAATCAGAGTGGGGGACACAGGGGATTGGATTCTGGGAGGAACAGGGTCAACTTGTATCCAGAAAGACTTGGCTTCAATGAGCAAAACTGGGACCCTTGTCCCAGATCAGCATATAACAGGAAAAAGATTCAATATTAAGCCACCCCCCACGCTCAGGCAGACCTGCCCAGTCGTGATTGATCTGGCTCCTGGAAAAGTTACCCACTTGCCTTGAGGGATGGTGAGAGGAAGGAAAGTAAAGCAGACTCAGTAGATCCAAAAATGCAACAATGGCTAACAGTGTTTTCACAGATTGATATTGTAACACACAGCTGTGCACAAACCATACCGATCTCTGGACCTTAATCTAACTTTCTTTGTTCTGTTGTATACACGCTCCATCCCCGGGAACCCTGAAGCTTTACCAAATGTGCTTATTCATAAAGTTAGTAAAACGTCACTGCTCGGGGGATATGAGCCAAAGTCCTTATGCACGGCTAATGTTAAGTGGCTGAAGTGTGACTGCTCACACATGTGTATCCAGGTCAAGTCACACACGTTACACGTAGGTGCGCAGGGAACGTGCAGTGTAGCAGCATCATTTCACTATTGATTTGATTGTTTCCATGAGCACCCATTCAATTTGCTGGAGAGAGCTGAGGAAGTAGCAATTAGATTAGTCCAGCCTAACAAAGTTAGTCCACGCAATCATGTAAGGGTCCCATGGGGGAAATACTCAATGTCCCAACATAAAATTCTCGCCTCTCAGACTCAGCTTCATCTCCCCAGTTCTCGTAAAGACGGCATCTGAACACTGACTGAAGTGGTAAACAGACATAGGGAAAGGTATGTCTGTGGACATGGGTCTAATTCAATGGGGCTGTAGGTGGTATGTTGCCATGAGGGTGATGGAGAAACCAGGGGTGGGTTCCTAGCTTGCGGATGGCAGGATGCATCCCCACCAATACGACCACCTTGTCCTTTCCTGAATCATCTCAGAAATCCAGCCCTCGGCTCTGCAGGTGACTTAACACACTACAGTGACGCAATGACAACCACATCTACTAAGAATAATATTAGCACTGAACGCCTCTATATACTTAGTGCTTGCCAGGCATTTTTCTAAGCCCTTTACATATGCAGATCATTTAATCTTCATAACAATTCTATCATGCAGTCTCCAATAGTTATTCCTATTAACATCAGCTACTCAATAGATGTGCTGGTGGCAGAAGAGTTTTTTTCACGTGTGTGATAGTGGAAATGGGATCCGGGATGAAACTCATCGATCATTTATTAACACACACTGAGCGTTGCACGAGGCATTTATGCATGTAACTTAATTCTCACAACATACCAAAGAGGCAGAAGAAAAAAGGATGATTGGTGATGCCAACCTGATGGGAACAGTCACCGTCTGCCTTGGAAACATTTACTAAGGTTTGTCTGTTCCTCACCCCCCCAGGTCAGGGCAGGGACATTCTGAACTATATCTTCTGCCTTTAAGGTATTTATCCTTTCAGATAAATTTAGTCCAGATTAAGTCAGGTTTGGTTTCTGGCTATGGAGATGATGGCTAAGGTGATGCCACTAAGAGCCAGAGAGAGAATTCTTGATGGATTTCATGAGGATACAGAACATAACAGTGGCAGAAAGTCAGCTTCTGAAAGAAGAATCCAACATGCAATTTAGATGGAATATTCAAAGCTTGCGAGTTTGTAAAGTGTTAAAGAGGACTGTCCTCTTTGATGGGGAGCAAACAATCCTCCAGATTCACCCAGATTTGTCCCCCTTTGGATTCAATAAGGGTGAAGAGTCAGTCCACCATTCAGATTAGATTTTGACTAGAAAGCCTTCACTTGGTACTCCAGCTAATTGAATCTGTCCCATCAAATCATAATAAAAGCTAACATTTATTGAGCCCTTGGAGGGTGCCAGGACCTTTGCTGAGCACCATTTTGAGCTCGCCATTTTGCCAGCCTCCTGGTCTACCTGATTCTCTGAGTACTGATTGCTGGCCGATAGTTTGTCCCTCCGATTAACCCTGCTCCCTAGACAACTCCTGTTGCCCCAGCTGGACCTCCCTGATTCCGCCAGCTTATCTGAACTCCTACCAAAGGGTCCAGGCACCATGCATCCCCACCTGGCCAGGCTCCCACCCAGTATCACATTTAATTCTGGGCCAGCAGAGCCTGCCCCACCCAGGGAATATGTCCAGGTTCTAGGTCTTGATCCTTCCAAATCTGGTTTTTCAAATTACTACCTTCTGATCTCTAGTTTTATATTCTGAAATTAAATTACAGCCAAGGGGAAAATACTTATTCTTGGTTTCCTGGTTCCATAATAAGGAAACTTCAACTCCACTCCCAGGAAGGGGCAATACGGGCATGATGACAGTTGACTTTTCGCTTCACCTTGTCATTTATTGCTCTCTGCAGAAGAGGGGTGACATTTTTGGTAAGATGGGAAGAAGCTGGCAACCACTAGGCCACGTTACCCTGGGAGTGAGACACATTTAGGGGCTTGGGTCTGGCCTCCCTTTGGTGCTCTTGTTCTGTCTGTTCCTAAGCCTCGAGTGGGCTCCGTTCTCTCCGCAGCTTGCTGCTGACATGCCTGATGTGCAGAGCCAGCTCCCCAGTCTCCAACCCAAGTCTCCCAGGGAAAGCAAGCTCAAAGCTGTGCTTTGGCTTCAGGCTAAGCGGAAGCTCTGCTGCAGGGGCCCGCGGGTTTGCCCAGCTGGAAGCCAAGCTGACGCCATTCTCCTCATCACCTGCCTCCCTGGGCTGTTGTCAGTTTTCTAAGAACCTAAAAGCAGGATGGGTACTTGACTGGCATCCACAAACCATCCACAAATGCACTAGCCACACTGTCCGATGGATTCTTTTTAGGAGTATAATGTGACTGCCCTCTTCACCTAGAAAATAAACTCTGAAAGGAGAGACCATGTATTCTACTGCGAGTAGCAGCAAGCTGATTGGATAAACCATGAGTTTGGCCCCGGATGATGATCCCTACTGCACTGTGTAAGTAAATTTCACAGGCCATTGTTTTAAACCATCCCAAAGTCACCCTACACTAGTCAAACTGAGAGAAAAGGACTTTGCAACAAACTGATCGCCACAGTTTAGTAAGCTCCCACCTAAATGGGTCACCAAAAATAAATCCTCCTAAGGAAGAGCTGCTAAAGGATAAACGATGTCAACCTTTCTCCTTGGCGATGCTGGCTCCCCTCCAGCCGGGCCCAAGTGACCTCAATTACTCACCACAAGTCATCAGAGTTAAATCAAATCCGTCTGCAGTTTGGGTGGCTGGGGCCCTATCCAGGAAAGCTGCCCGCGCTGAGGGCACGGACAAAAAGCCTGCTGAAATCTATCCAGATAATATCAGAGCTCCCGGCAAGAAGGAAGTGCCACCACCATCTGCCTCTGTTTGTGATGACCTGGGAATAAATAAAAATTAACCTTGGTCCTTGAATGAATCATGGAGCTTATCAACACTTCCTCCGTGTCTCTGATGACTATTGTGGAACAAGTTTACAACACATTTCGGAGGGACGGGGCGGGAGGGCCATTGTTCTGAACAGCTCTTTCCTGGGCTTGGCGTTTGCTTCCCACCTGCTTTTCTAGTATTTTGTGCCACCACCACTGCCCTCTGTACCCTGTGTTGGTAACAGTGGAAAATAAGGAAAAAGTGTTTTGAACCCTGCAAGAGCTCGATGAATCACTGGGGAAGAAAGGAGAAAAGAAAAGGGGGGAGGGGGAGGAGAGACAGCTGCGGAAGAGGAGAGGATGGCAGTCAGGGCCTCCAGATCGTCAGTGGTGACTGTGACTGGGGTGGGTCTCCAGGGGGCTGCATCTGCCCTCTACCCATGTGTCAATCAAGAGGCCAGTTTCTGTACTCGATGCTGAACATACATTCTTTTCTTTGTCCTCACAGTAACCTCATGATGCAGGAATCACTATTTTACAGGTGAGGATATAATTCCAAAAAACATCAACTTGGTCCAGACACTCAGCAAGTGAATAGAACAGCCAGGACTTGAACCCTGGCTGGTTCGAAATTCCAAGCCCTTTTCACTCTTCTGCACTGAGTCTCGGTGGCAATGCCATGGGGCACTGGGGGAGAACTATGATTAACCATTAACTTGATTTTGAACTAACAAGCTAGTCACTTACCGAGACCCTGAAGAAGTGGAACAAGGTAGAGGCACACTTTGATTGGCTTAGGAGTTGGAGAGGGGAAGGTGGCGGGAAGAGGAAGGTGGCCAGGAGGGCTCTGGAAGAGCAGAAGGGAAACAGCCCCAGATTATGGGAGGCTTATTTAAGCTTTATTGGTTCTCACGTTGGCTAGACCCCCGAGCGCACGCTGGCTCCCTTCTCAGAACACACCCTGCCGCAGGCGCCTAGCGTCCCATTCAGGACGGGATGGGCTGGAGCCCTCACCCCGGAAAGGGGCACATGGAGAAAGAGATTCAGGGTATATTCTTCACAAACTAGTTCGGACTGGAGCTCAGCCAGTTTAGCCATAGTTTTAAAAATCTTCAAATTGTGTAGAAAATGCAAAGAAGAAGGAAAAAGATGTTTTGATCAGATGACCAACAGGATGTGCCCCTTGAGGACGCAGACGAGTTGTAAGGCTATCTCCACAGCCATGATCAGGAAGAAAAGGTGTACCTGGGGCTCTGACGGCCAAAGTTGACACGAACTTTTTTCTTCTAAATGATGATTCTAAATAAATACGTGTGAAGACTAGTTTCAGAAGTCTGAATCAGCTGCAGAGAATGGTTGGCTAAAATTTAATGGGAAGCTTGGTGAGCTGAACCAGCTATTTCTGAAACTTCTTTTGTTTTGATTCACTAACATTGTTTTCAACAAAGAGGGAGACATCCCTTACATACTGACATATGGTACCTTCTATTTATAACAGGATTAACAATTCATTCACACCTTGATTGAATCCTGCTTTATTGAGATGTCACAACAGATTCTCACAGCCTGCAAAGGGAAAGACTTACAAATGATAATATTATGACAGGCAAGACACCTTAAAGTAAATGAATCATAATCGATGACAATTAGGAAGACTTCAGCACAAACACAGAATCAGAGCAGTGATGGTAAGCAGGACCCGTCTCTCGCAAGGAGACGATTGCCATGGAGAAAGTCTACTGAATTCTTACTGAGACCTTGAAACCTTCAAACCTGTTCATTCATAGCTGATTTTCTTATTAATGTATGAAGGGCCTTCGTGGTTTTAGGGCTTCAGTGTGTGTTTGGTTTTTGGTCCACAACCTCACGTGAGCCCCTTACTTTAGGATAGAACCCATGGGTCCTTTTAGAAGCCCTGAAGCACCCTCCCGTCTTCCATCCTGCATCGACCAGCAAGACATCAATTTTACTTCCTCAGCACTTACTGAATCTTTCCATTTCTCATCACCCATACTAGTCTCACTTCAGACTGAGCCAATATTGTTTCACCTGTTCCTGGCCTGAGGCCTCCAATCTATTACCGAGAGTAATCTTTCTAAATTCCTCTGTGGCTCCCAGTTGTTCTCAGCATAGGGTTAAACGTCAAGAACCTACAATCCTGCCTGAGACGCAGTGTTGCGTAGGGAGGAGAGCAGACCCAGGGCAAGCCTTGACTCTACCAGACGGGTGACCTTGGGGAGGGGCACTCATTCAGCTTCTCTGACCCTCAGTTTCATCATCTGCAAAATGAAGGTCATAGTAGTATCTAGCTGATGGAAATGAGTTACATACAAATCTTTTGGGGCGGCTGATATCTTGCTAAGTGTTTACTTCTCTTCCCACTGCCTCTCTCAGCCCATGCAAACCACTGTCCTTGTACCCTGTGCTCTTAGCCCCAAGGGCTTCTTCTCCAACAAACTGTTCTCCTGCCCCCTGCCCCGAGCCACGGCTCTTCCCGCTGACTGCAAGCCCTCATCAGTCCCCTCAGCCAGTCCCACCTCCCAAGCGCTCTGCCGGATAACTGCAAGTCATTCGCTCATCTCTGCGCCCCTGTCACCTCCTCAGGGAAGACTTCTCTGACTACTCCCACCCCTAGATCACTTTGTAAAACACTCTCCTTATAATCCATACTTCCTTTTGTGGCCCTTAACACTCCTGAATAACTATGCTTACTTTTTCTGGTTAACGCTTCTCTCTCCCTCAATTCTGAAGGTTCCATAGAGGACAGGGACTGAGTCCAATGTGTTTCCTATTGTGTCACCTGGACCTTAACTTGTTGGATGATCGAATCTGGTTCAGACTGGCTCCCTCATTCACAGTTAGTGCCAGTTGACTTTCTGTGGTAGGCAGAACAATGGCCCCCAAAGATGTCTACATCCAGATTTCTGGGAGTGTAAATACATTAACTTACATGGCAAAAGGGACTTTGTGGATGTGGTTACGTTAAAGGTCTTGAGCTGGGGAGAGGGGCATGGGTTGTCTGGATGGGTCCAGTGGAATCCCAGGTCCATACGAGATGGAGGCAGGAGAATCAGTGTTCATGTGATGTGGCACAAAAAAGACTCAACTGGCTACTGCTGGCCTTGGGGATGGAGGAAGGGGCCACAAGCCAAGTAGTGTGGGTGGCGACTAGAAGCTGGAAAGATCAAGGAAACAGAATCTCCACTAGAGCCTCCAGAAGGAACCAGCCCTGCCAACACCTTGAATTTAGCCCTGAGATCCACTTCTGACTTCTGACCTTCAGAAGTGCAAGAAAATTAATCTGCAGTGTTTTAAGCCACCAAGTTTGTGATCTGTTACAGCGGCAATGGGAAACGAATACACTTTCCCAAGGTCAAATAGAAATGGCAGAGCCAAGGCCAGGATCTAAGTATCTAGACCTGCCAGCCCCTGGGGGTTTCCACCCCATTCCCCTGCCCTGCCTCCCAAGGCTTGTTGGTTTTTCAATGTGTTTTTGTCTTCTTTTCCAGAGGAAGAAGTCCTCAGGGGTGCCACTGCTTAATGTGAGGGCATGTGCACGAGGCACGGCTCCACGGATGCGAGTGTAGGGAGGTGTGTGGGGCTGGAGAGGTCAGCACGGCCTCCTAATGGGGTCCCAGTGAGGGGCCGGGGGTCCCAGGCCAACCCCACTCGCCCCCCATCTCCTGTCCATGCCACACAAAGCCTGACAAGGTCTCACTCATGTTTCAAAGCGCTCCCTCTTTTCAGAGCTGCTTGTTATTGTCTCTGCCATCACAAGTTTAAAAAAGGAAAGTTAATTAAATATGGAACAAGACTGAGCAACATCTTTTAAACCATCATGTCATTAGAACTGAAAGCCTTAGAGAGCTGCTTAAAAGGGGTTTGAGAACAATGACTGTTCAATCAGATATTTATGGGCACAGTTATGTAAACACACTCTTTATTGTCTATGTATATTTAATATAATTATCAGTTTTGTAGTTGGACTCTCCAGAGACCCAACAAATCACAGTGTTGCTTTGAAAATGTCAGCAGAAAAGACAATTATGTTGCTGGCAAATATTCATAAATTATATTAAAATGTCCTGTGGAAATGTCCCCTATGTTGCAGAATCCTTCGCAATAACTGAATAAGCCTTTTCTTTCTTTGATTTAAGGGTGGTTTTAAAAGCAAGAAGTTTCTCTGGGAAACCTTAAAGCACACGAACACGGCAAAGGAGTGGGCTGGCCTTGGAAAATAAGAGCATGTGCGTTTCAGAAAAGTCACAGTCCCTCACTGTTTTCCTCTGGCAGGCTCCCTGTGACTGTGTGCACATCCACACGGGTACATGTAGACACCTGCTCACCTAACCCATGTGCAAATTTTAGTTCTTAAAATACCCCATTAAAAAGAGAAAATAAATTCAGTCTGTTCTGTTCACTCTTAGTACCTACTTCGAGCCGTAACTCTTTCCTATGGCATTTTTCTTTCGCCACTATTTATAGTATTTCCCATTTTTCCTCTCGTATCATTTTATTATTACTATGCCCAGGCAGAAATAAGTGGAGAATGGGGAAACTTCTCAGTAAATTAGAATCCACCAGGCTCTTGCTAAACCAATATGAGTGGTGGAGGTTGATAAACACCCAGTAAGCATTCACAAATCACTTCTATTGCAAGATATACAATCTGCAAATCAACATCTTAATTAGCAGCTAATGACATTTGGAAGGAAAGGTTAACGTTAAGCGCAGAAAAGCAGTGTGGTTTAAAAAAATTAGGTTTTCCTGCCTTCTTCTTGTAAAAAATAAAACAGGAAAGAAAAGATACCCAGTGATTATATGGGGTGTTATAAATATACACGTATTGGCAATTTAAAGCATCTTAATTATATGAGGCCTGTATTGATATGCTACCTTTCATGGAAGCAGTTCAAAGCCTTCTGCCTGTATCTCATTTATCCTCAAAATACCCCTCTGAGGGCAAGTATCTACCAGCAAAATGAAGTGGGGAGTTGAGGCAGTTATCTACATAATTCAAACCCAAACTTCTCTTAACGAGGAGTAAGTGGAGTTTCTGAAGAGATTGAATTTTCCTGATTGGCTTTCCGTGTAGATCATATTCCCTGGAAACCCAGTCCTGTTTGCACTGCGCTGTCCCAAGGCAGACAGCCTCAGGGAGCGAGAGCCTGGGGAAGGGGTCACCTCAGTGTAAACGGCTGACCCCGTGTGGCACATTCAACCCCCTCTCTCCCCAGTTCGGCTGTTTGGGCTGCCGCCGCCTCCCCTCTGCACGGCCCATGGGCAGCTTCCAGACTGGCCCCTGCTCCTGCCTTTAGTCCCAAGTCCTTCCTGCTTCCCCTGAGCACCAGGCCACCCCTTCCGTTGCCTGGTAGCATCTCCTAGGTCCTGTTCCTCCTTGAAACATCCTTTGATAAAGAGCAAAAGGACACCTTCCCCCTTTTTTTTTGAAGGGGGGGGCATATATCAGGTTGCTTTGCTGACTATTTTTACCATCACCTGTTAGACAGAGAGTATCTGTGTAGTTTATTTCAGTTACGATGGTGCAGCCTTCTGCTTGCTTTCCCCTGGTCAGTGTCCTATTTCGGGTGCAGCGCAGACACGCGCGGAGTGGTACTATGTGTCTTTCTTCTCCTCCTCAGGCCTGTCATCGTTCAGCCTCGGGGAACTGACTCTCAGCAGGATAGTCATCCTCCACAGGTGACCACCACTGCCCTCCCCTCAGCCAGTCGAGCTCTATGGTGGACACACCCTCCTCCTTAATTTCCCCCAGCAGCCCTTCCCCATCATTCCCCCCAGGCTAGTGCCACGTAATGAGATTTTCCTACAGATCTGGGGGCAAGGAGTGCACTGCAGTGACTTGGAGCCACCCTGAAAGCAGTGACCCATCTTCCGGGTCCATTCCGGGCCCTCCCCACCCTGCACTCATGGGCCCCCACCCTTGAGTGGGCCTCACCTCCCCAGGCCTCTCCCTCCCATGGTCCTCAGGCTGCAGAACAAGGAGGATGTTTTTCTCCTTGTCCCACACGGAGCCCCACATCCTGAGTCTTCATTTCCTGTCCCAGGATACGTGTGTCTCTTCCCAGAATGATTCCCAGAGGAATGTCCATTTCTTTCAGGGGAAATTCCACCACGACTTGCAGGGGTGCTATTGGCCCTGGCCTCGTCCCCAAAGATAAGACACAAGCTTCGGTCAGGAATCCATTTCCCAAGCAAGCGGCTCAGCAAAATCCCCTTTCATTTCTTACCCAGAGGACCGTGCCTCCTGGGCCTGTACGTACTTCCTGTCATCACTTCCTCTGCACTGCAGCCCCACACATACTTTTTTCAAAAAAAACACAAAACCCCAAAGAAAATACAACCTACAGAAATGGGGGTCTACATTCGTAGCTGGGGAAGAGACTTTTCTTTTATTAAAAAAAAAAAAATGCGTCCATCTCATTCCCTACTCTGTCCCAGGGCTTAGCAGAGCCTGGGGCACTCAGGAGGCCCCCAGCTTCACATGGACTGATGGGGTGGTTCTCTCAGCTGATGAGATGGGCAAGAGATGCAGGTAGATATGAAAAAGAGGGAGAAAACCTGTCCGCTACAGACAATCCAAGTATACACCTGAATTTTATGGATAAATTAGTTTTTGCAAGTCAACATCGCAGCAGCAGTAGAACCTGGGATTTATGTAGCACCTTTCCCCTAACAATGTATTTGCATATTCATGATCATGGTGAGTCCCACAACCAGCTGTGATTAGTCACTATTGCCCACACTTTACAGGAGCACAATTCTGTGACTTGTCCACGGCCACACAAGAAATCCATGGGAATGACTTCGAAGAGAAGGCTCCGGAATACTCCGTCCACTCCCCCTTTCCCTGCACGGAGTCAGCCAGGTCAGATTTAGTTATCAATGCACTGCTTTGTAATTATTTATTTTTATGTCTCTCTCTCTCTCCTCACCAAATTGAGGGCTGTGTTTAATTTATCTGCATCCCAAGGGCCCAGAAAAGAGTTAGCTAGCAAATGCTCAATGAGCTGTTTGTTGAATGAATGTTGAATGTTAATGTGCTTGCTCTTATGGTCAGTAGGACCAGCTCTCAGGCCCTGGGCTTTTTCTTTCCATTAAAGGAATACTCCCAGGTTTGCACTGTGTTCATTGTGCTCCTTCCTGACATCCCACCAACATTTTCTTGGTGTCATCTTCACTGAGAAAAGCTGTGGTTATATTTTAAGACAGAAATCAACAACCTCTTTAGATGTGAGTGCTAACAGAATGGTCCTTGCCCCTTGGTCCCATTTGCAGGCTCTCAGCAGAGACAAGGGGGAGAGGAAAAGGAAAAAAGAGGGACAAGTAAGGGAACAGGAAGAGAAATAGAGAGAAAGGAGAGGGCAGAGCAGCTACATCTGGTTGGGAAGGGCAGCGTGCCACCATCATTACCCCTGGGGCCTCATGGTCATGCCCATCACATAGACGCTTACCTTTCTCTCAAAAGATGGATGTCCCCCAGCAGCCCCACCCTAAGTGAATGACTCTCACAGGTGAATAATGGTTAGTTTAATTAGGACTTTGATCCTTCTAGAGCTTCTTGAGAGTTTCATCAAGATCAGCTTATTGTGGGGAAGATGGATTGATTACTGGGATTGGTCATTTAGTTATTTTTTCTACAATCCATTTTTTTTTAGCTAAAATCTGAACTACTGCTAAGCTCTTGTAGACCTTCTGCCTTTTATAAATAATATTTTTTTAAACCTGGAAATGGGGGCAGATTTAAGGGTATGAAAAGAGAGGGAAGGCAAAGTCAGATGCCTCCTCCCACACACCCAAGACTGGGCTAGGTATCCCTTCTGCATGTGCTGTGACACCCCACACTGCACTCTTGTTAACGTGCTGTATGAACTTCCTGTTGCTCACTTCCTGTCTACCCTGAAGCTCCCGGGGCAGGAGATGCCTTCCCACTAGGGGATCCTGGTGCCCAGCACAATGCCTGGCACTGAATAGCAGACAGCCAGGAGTAGGGGAGCAAGCAAATCAATAATTAAATACAAGAGCTCAAATTCAATGGTGGATTTCAAACATCTCAAAAAGACAGTGAATACAAAGTGCTTACTGTCTGGGGACTTCTCCATTAGCACAAAGCATCTCAGTTTGCAGCATTTGCAGGAAATAAGAGTACCTACTCTGTGCCAGTCTTATTTAATCCTCACAACTACCATATGAAATGTGTATTCTTATCTTCATGTACCAAAAAGGAAACTGAAGCACAGCATAGGCTGATCAAAGTTTCACAAAGGCAGAATTTGAAACCTGATCTGTCCCCAGCTTGTGTTTTCCCTTTTCTTGAGAAACTAGCTTCCTCCTCCTCCTCCCCATCTTCTTCCTCATCTATCTCTTTCTTTTTTCTCTCTTTCTTCTCATCCTTTTATTTTTTGGGTTACTGGACATGCTGCCCTTCATGGAGGAAATGTATGTCTCTTAGGGATATATTTACATCACAGACAAACAAATATAGAATAGTCACACTCTCCATGTGAAGGACTGATAGCCTAGCCATACGGATATTTTTATCTGGACTCTAAATAAATACAGTACTGATGGAAATAAGACAAGGAAAGAAGAAAATGCACTGTTCCAGGAAATATGTAATCCCCAGGCAAAAAGCAACAATTCAGGGGGATTGTCTGGGGTTCGATCATTCTGAGAGTCAGTGCATTTCTCAGTTTCTGGAGAAGAGAAAGAAGAAGTGTTACATTACCTAATTCCTTTCTGCAGTTTTGACTGGACAGATTTCCTTACTTCCTGCCTGAAATGGTAATGAGGTGTTGCCATGAAGACTGAGCGATCTGGGATGTCTCCCATTCAAGGGCAGGGCTGCTGGAGGGAGAGGCGAGGGGCTTTGCTCTGGGCTCTTGTAGCGTTTGTCATTGTTAAAGCACTCATGGATAAAAGGCTACTGTGCGTATAAAATACTATTACTATTGCAGCAACAGAGAGTATATCATTACATTTACAGGACGCCTGAAATCTCTGAGAAACTGGAATTTGTAGTGAAAAGTAGCTTGCCAGAGCTTTGAAAACCAGTAAGGGGCTTAGGGATGGTCTAAGAGAGACAGGGGAAGACCTTGAAGATCGTGAAGATCATGGCAGATACAGAAGTGTGCAGGTGTGCATGTGTGCATGTATGCTCGTGTATACGTGCATGTGCACATTGTGTGCGCGCGCGCGTGTGTGTGTGTTCCTAAGACTAAATGCAATAGGGGATGAGTCCTAAGACTAAATGCAATAGGGGATGAGGAGAGGGTTGTAGAGAGGAAAATTACAGGGAGGGGCAGCATAACTACTTCTAGAAATGCTGTGCCCCAGGCATTTAGGGAAGACATAGAGGTTCAGGGAAGGAATTGTTAGATGGGCCTTTAGCACTTAAATCTTCATTAGAAAACTCAGTAAATTATCCAGTTCTTTCAAGTGAAAGAAAATAAACACTTCCCTATGAACCCCCCATACAAAGTTACAGATAGGGCTACTTTTGATCTGAATTTACCCAGATAATTTTCTTCAAGATCTCCCTCCCATCCAAAATAGGGAAGAGCTAGCAAGAAACATTTGTGTTTGTGTTGTGGTTTCACCAAGAAGCGAGATGACCAGTGAGAGAAAGTTGTATTCAAATATAAGCAATGTTGATAAACTTTGTTTGTAGTTTAGCCACGTGTCCCACTTTAATTATTTCCTCAAAGCATTCTTCCCAAAGCAATCTTCATCTCCTTCGAAGCAGATGGAGGATAAAAAACTAGGGTTGGCTTGGGATTACCACGTTGTCCTCTGCTTGTGCACAGCCACGTGGGTGCCCAGTCTTTCCTCATGGGGCCCAAATGTTGGTGAGAGGAGCCCAGTCTCTTGGTCTCACTTCTGTGTCAGCAGATAAGGTACCAATTAGCTGTCTGCGTAGACCTAATCATTCTTGCCTCTTACCTTTCTTGTATCATATCATCAATCTGAAAAGGCTGCTGTCTGGAGTTTTAGTTCCTTTTCCATCCAAGAAAAAAAAAAAAACCAAACCCAATCTCACTGTATTTTTCAGTTATTCATTTTCAGGGCCATTCATCAACAAAAATGTACAATGGGTGGTGTTTTTCTTGGTCACGATCAACCCTCTCCCATACAAATGTGCCCTCACTGAAGAATGTCTGACACCAGGGAGCAGGAGGCAAATGTAAGGTGGGGGCTGTTCATGGGACTGTGGAGGAAGGCAGCTAAGCCCAGCAGGTCGCACCACAAGGTCACACGGCCCTGCTCTGTTTCTGCTTGGTTTCAGAAACTACAACAGGTCACTTCTCTTATCTGGGCTTTGGGTTCTTCTAAGGTTAGACTCAGTAAACTCTAAGGCTGTTTTCTTTCTCCATAATTATCTAAATCACACAATTTTGCTGGCACCTTCATAATGTACAAAGCCAGTCTTACCATTGTCCTAGTATGACTGGCTGAGGCATTTCAGGTGGGTAATTAAAGAAAGGGCCAGGAAGAACTAATTGGAACAAACTTCGCAAGTGTTTCTGGCTTTCTTAGCGATGTGTCTTCTTAGGGAAAGGTCTGTGGTGATCACCAAGACTTCCCTCTCCCCAAACAGGCTCATCCTTAAGCATCCCAGACCTATAGACGTAACATCGTTATTCCCCAGGTTCCCTCTGAATCTCTCTTGTAAATAACCAAGGAGATGAGAAAGTTTCTTTTTGCTCGAGGGTTGGACCCTAAGTACAAACCCATCTTAGGAACACGGAGGCACGGAGCCCTTTGTGCCAGGAATGACAAAGAAGTTCCATGCAGGGCACGTTCCCTGCCTGGCAGGAAAGGCTGGCTGAGTGGGGAAGGAGGATGCATTCAGACTGGACGGTAATGTCTGCCCTGGTAGGAGGAGGGAGAGGCAGTGGTACCCAAGCCAGCCACATCCCATGTCTTTCCCTGAGACAAATAATGAAGAATGTAGGTAAGGCAGACTGAATAACAGTATCAGGCCCTTCAGGCTGAAAAGGGAGGGGAAAATGTGGAGGGGAAAGGAATGCTTCAGAAAGCAGAGGAAAATCAAAGGATGTGTAAGATATTTGGCGATGGAAGGTGGAGGTCTGGGAAGCGGGCTGGTTAACAACTTAGAGCAAGATTCCTAAAGAGGCCATGGGCCAGCATCTGAAAGAAGTTCCTCTAAATAAATAAATAACTAAAATAAGAAGAAGAAGAAGAAGAAGAAGAAGAAGAAGAAGGAGAAGAAGGAGAAGAAGGAGAAGAAGGAGAAGAAGGAGAAGAAGAAGAAGAAGAAGAAGAAGAAGAAGAAGAAGAAGAAGAAGAAGAAGAAGAAGAAGAAGAAGAAGAAGAAAAGGGAAAAACAAATAATGAAGTAAGTTCCTCAGCAAAGGACAATGGAAAGCTGAAAATACTCACTTTAGGAGGCTTAAAAAAAAAAAAAGCCATGTTCACCTAGAGACCAGAGATCTTAAGGTCTGTTTAAAGGACTGCCCATCTGGGAGGAAAATGTCCTCCCACTAGAGGCAGCAAGAGCAGAGGCTCCGGTAGAACTACAGGAGCTCAGCACACACGGGGCCGTTGTACAGGGCAGCTGCCATTGACGGCAGCGGAGCCAGTGGCAGTGGGGACCTCTAGGGCGTTCCCTGAGTCTTTAGCCATCCCCAAGAACACTATGGAGGCTGAAGAAACCAGCACTTCAGAGCTGACCCAAGTCTCTCCTATTGAAAATTCCACTCTTTCCCACTTGTTCAAGCCTCTGAGCGCAGAGCCCCGTTTTCTACAGGGAAAGAATCTATTTCACACCCGAAAGTCTTTTCAGCACCTCGTACTCTACTCTTACACAGCTTTGGGGGACGGATCCCCAACTTTCTTATTCTTTCTCGTTCAGAAAGCATGTCACTAACTTTCTTTCCTAGTCTTCCAAGGGGTCTCTCTTCTTTGGAGTCGGCGATAGTGAAAAACAAATTCTCTCTCTGCAGTTGGAGAGAACGTGAAATCAAGGACAGCTTCTGCTGTTAGGACATGTTGCAACCCAGCCGTTCTTGAGGTCTGCCCCTGGTGGTGGCTGCGTCCAGACTGACTCAAGACATGTCTGATGTGTGTCTGACAGGTGAGTGTTGGTCACGCGCGGGCCTTTTTGAGCTTGCCATGGGATGATAGGGACACTGTGTCAGAAGGTGTACCACCCGGACTGAGTCCAGCTGCCTTTACTCTGAAAAGACATTCTAATTTTCTAAACTCCTGAGAGATGACCTTGCCCAAGGGTCACTGTGGAGTATGATTTTGCATCTGGAAATGGCCTATTTTGTCAATGCAAGATAGCGTCATTTGCTGTGTTTAAAGTTAGCCTTAGCATGAATCAAAGTTTGGCTTCATTTAGAAGTTACTGAGTGACTGCTATGTGCTAGGCATCTCACTAAGATCTAGAGAACAGGAGATAAAAGATGCAGTTCTCAGGAAGGTTCGTTTAATATGTGTGTATGCATTTGTTAATTCACTTAGCTGGGCTCTGCACTAGGCACTGACTGAAGGCAGTGCTTGGGATGTGGTTTTTCCCCTAGAATCATCACAGATAAACAATTCACTGCAACAAACTACTCTGATGGCGAAGAGACCAAGAACGACAACTTTAATTCCAGTAGAGGGTAAATGAAGGAGGCCTTCAAGGCCACCAGGGGAGGCTGCCCTGAGGTGGTGAGCTTGCAGGATCTGGAGGATGCTGGCCTTGAGAAGAAGACCCAGGTGCACGGTTGGACAAGTACCTTGGTTTCAGAAGAGTCAATTCTCTCTCATTTCAGCTGGTCCCCTTCATCCAAATTGTCATACTTCCTTCCCTTCTCTGTCTAATTTCTCCTTGCACCAGCAAAGACATACGAAGTGTCACCTTGAGGTTATTCCTGCTCAGCCAGCCCTCTTCTCTCAGGTGTCCAGAAGACTGAGTTTTGCTAAGTGTTGGGCGATTTTTTGATGATCTCTTACCCTTCTGCCTTCTGTTTTCCCTAGGCATGTCTCTACTCCGTTAGAAGTGGAGGCAGAGTTTGGATCCACGGTATCTAATTTTCAAGGAAACAGCTTATGCAGGATTGCTCCTCACAGCGGCCAATGAGTGTCTGTGGCCCACGGACCTGTGAGTTTATACAGGACATTTCAGTCAATCTAGCTTTTATTCTGTGTTCGGCTCCAAGACAATGATCCCATTGGTCTGTTGTGTCTAATGATCAGAGTTTTATTTCTGTTGTTACTGCCTTCGGACATGTCTCAGATGTTTGATGCTGTTATCTGCGCACTTTTATTGTGGCTGACAAGCACTTGTATTGGTCTATCTGGAAAAGTACTTCCCTGTTTGAATCTTATTTTTTTCAGTGTACAGAATTTATTGTTTTGGAACCTCATGTTTCTACTGTGACCTAAATTGTTTCCTGAAGCACAAGGAATTGGGGCAGGAACTCATTTTACTTAGTATTTAGGTACTTTTTTTGAACACCATTGTTTTCCAGGGCTGTTTCGATCTGGTATGCTGAAGATTTTCAGATCATGGCCCAAATTTTCCTGTAATGGGTGTATACTCCATCTCCTGCTTTCCAGTTTTAACGCCCTTGAATGAATGAGTTGAAAAAGTAGATATGCCAGAGTCATGTGGCTCAAATCCTCTCGAAGTTAATACAACACATAAGTGTGTGGGGACAGCATTGAGGTGAGGGAGCCTGCCCAGCGATTGTATTAAAACATCAGCTGACCGCTTTTATGGTGGGAGCAGCCTCCTTCAAGTTTTTGGTAGCTGACCACAGTTTACTTTGTTTCAGTGAATCAAAACAGCAGACGGTAACTAGAGGAAGTTTGAACATGAATAAGGTAGGACTTTGACGGTTGCTATATTTACAAACAAATGCTACTGTATGAATAACGTGTTAAGAAAGTCTAAAACACAACCTATAGGGGAAAAAAGGCTGGAGGGAAACGATCTAAAATATGGATAGTGAAGGGACCATGGCTGATACATTCTGTATGTTTTTCCATTTTCAAAACTTTCATCCATGTGGGTAGGTTGTGGTATTAGGATAATATATGCATAGATGTTTATTAATTCATTATTTGGGCTCTGTGCTAGGCACTGGTGATAAGATGATGATGAGACACGATTTTTGCCCCAGAATTATTACAAATAAACAATTAACAAAGTACTATAATTAACGTATGAAGATGCTTATGGGAACTCAAGAAATAAAAAATATAAGAAATCTGCATATATTTTGTTATGTTTATCCCTAATTACAGATTAGGATAACTAGAGCATGCTATGGTAAGTGGAACTGTAATTTCTATTTCATTTTCCAGTTATTCATTACTAGCACATAGAGATGTAATTGGTGTTTTATATTGACCTTTAATCTTTTGACCTTGATAAATTCATTTGACCTAGAAAAATTTCCTCACAATATCTACTTTCCCCAATGGATTATCTAGAAGTGAATTATTTAATTTCACATATTTGGAGTTTTCTTAAAATTTTACTTGTGTTGAGTTATAAATTTCATTGTAGCCAGAAAAAGCTCTCTGTAAGACTGCAATCTTTTGAAATATATTAAGACTTGTTTCAGTCAGCATATCCTCTACATTTGTGAACCTGCTATGTAAGTTTAAAAGAATGTTTGTTCTGCATTTGCTGACTGCATTGTTCTATAAATCACAATCAAGTAAAAGTAGTTGATAGTTTCATTTAGCTCTTCTAGATTCTCAATTTTTTTTTTGTCTAGCTAGTCTATCAATTACTGAGAGATATGTTAAAGCCTTTCTGAGTGTGGATCTGTGTATTTCTGTCAATTGTTACTTGATTATGTTGAAACTCTGTTATTAGATGTATAAGTATTTATAATTGTAATTTAAATTAATTTTCTTAATGTTTTTTTTTCCACTGTGAAGTTTCTCTCTTTATCTCCAGCAACATACTTTATCTTGCAGTCTATTCTGTCAGCTGTTAACATGGCCACTCCCATTTTCTTGTGCTTACTATCAGCATGGTATAGTATTTTCAAACCATCTACTGTTCACCTTTTTGTTTCTATGTATTTAAAGAGTATCTCTTATAGACAGTATATAAATAGTTCTTGATTTTTTATTCAATCTGAAAATCATGCCTTTTTATTAGAATATTTAATCAATATAAATTTGGTGCAGTTATTGAAATAGTTGACTTTAGGTCTGCTGTTTTAATATTTATTTTCTTTGTTTTATGTCATCTGTTTTGTTTGTTTGTTGTTCCTTCTCTCCTATCTTTTTTGTGTTAGCCAAATATTTTCTACTATTTTGCTTTAGTTCCTCTGTTGGCTTTCTACTATCAAGCCAATTCATGCATTTTTATGACGGTAGTTCTAGAGGTTAACACATACATCTTTAACTTATCCCAATTTATTTAGTGTTGAATTACTTCAAGTAAAGTATAATAATCTTGCAACAGTAGGTTTTCATTTCCCCAGACTTCCCACCATTCTTAGTGTTAGTGTTGTCATATGAATATGACATCAATATATATATGTTGCTAACTTAAAAATACAATTTTATCAATTTTGCTTAAACTGCCATGTGTCTCTCAAAGAAATGGAGAAGAAAAGAAAAAGTGTATGCGTATGTGTGGGGGTGTACACATTAAGTTCTTTTTATTGATCCGCATATTTACCATTTCTGGTGCTCTTTATTTCTTTGTGCAAATCTAAGTAGCCATCTGATGTCATTTCCTTTCAGCTTCAAACACTTCCTTTAGCATTTCTAATCGCATAATTCCGCTGGTAATGAATTACTGTAGTTTTATTTATCTGGCTATGCCTTAATTTCTCTCTCATTTGTGAAGGGTAAATTCTTTGAATACATAATTCTTGGTCTCCAGTTTTTCTCTCCCTCCAGCAGTTGAAATATGCCTTTTTAATTCCTTATGGCTTCCATTATTTTGATGTGAAGTCAGCCAGTAAACACATTATTATTCTCTTGTATGTAACATGTCATCTTTCTCTGGCTACTTTAAAGATTTTCTCTTTATCTTTGACATTCAGCACTTTGACTATGATGGTTTATCATTCCTGGGGTTTGCTGAGTTTCCTGGAGTTATAAGTTAATGTTTTCCACAAAATTTGGGAAGTTTTAAGTCATTATTTCTTTAAAAATATTTTCTGCTCCTTTCTCACCTCTCCTATCATTCCAATTTGAAATCATTCCAGTTTCTATACAGTATCTCTTGATAGTGTCCCATACATATCTGATGCTCTGTTCATTTTTCTTCAATCCTTTTTCTCTCTGTTCTTCAGATTGGATACTTTCTATTAATCTCTTTTTAAATTCATTGATTCTTTCTCCTAACACTGTAATCTGCTTTTAATCCCATCTAGTGAATTTTTCATTTCAGTTATTGTGCTTTTGAGCTCTAGAACTTTAATTTTTTATGGTTGTCATTTCTTTGTTGAGATTTCTAACTAGTCATTCATTAAGACCATTTTCCTTGAATCATTTGAACATTTTATAATAGCTGGTTTGAAGTCTAACTGGGCCAACATCTGGGATCAATTAGAGCTGGTTTTTATTGACTTCTATGTTTTCCTGAGTATGGGCCACATTTTTATGTTTTTTAGCATGTTTAGTAATTTTTGTTAGTAAAGTGGACATTGTAGAAAACACAATGTAATGACTCTGAATTCTGTCATTTTATTCCGAGTATTTTTGTTATTGTTGTTGTTTTATTAGGCAGTTAATTTGCTTGGAGTCAAATTGAAAACCTTGTCTCCCCTATGGTGTGTAGTTGTTGATAACTCCATTCAGTTCTTCTGACTTCAAGCTACTGACTGTTTAGATTCGCCCTGGGTAAATTCAGAGGACGCACCCAAAGCAGTTCTATCTTTTAAGGCTACACTCCTTTCTGGCCATTGCTTGCTTTTTGGGTGCCTCTGTCAGTTTCTCCCCCACAGATGCCTACTTTGTGGGCAACCAGTGATTTGGGTAAAATTTATGCTCAGATTTTTCAGCTTCAGTCCTTTTGCCATTTTCTTGCTTTCAGATTTCTCCCTTAAAATTTCCCCCGAGCTCTGTTCCCTGGTATCTTAAGCCTGTAAGGTGACTGATGTCTTCCATTGCCCTAGCCAGGGGAGCTGAAGAGTATCTTCAGGCAAGATAACTACAAATTCCTAATTCTTCCTCCTCCTAGTTGCAGGTTTTTAAAAGCAAACTCTCCACTGGCTTCTGTCTGCCTTTAGGTGTTTTCCCATTCCTATAATTAATTGTTTTTTTTATATTTTGTACGGATTTCATGTAGCCACTCCCCTCCATAATTGTTACTAGAAATGCTTGTGTTTATATATTTAGTCTTTATCCGCTTTATGGTGCTGTGAACTCCAGCAGGGCAGGAAAATCCTTTGTTTACTTCTGTCTGTCCAGGATTTAACATAGAATAAATGCTTAATAAATATTTGCTATATGGTTACATAAAAATTCAAACTTGTACTGTAATCATAAGTCGATCCCTCATTTGTGCATTCACAAACATTTGCTGCTTTTATTTAACTTCTCATAGTCCCAGTCACAGGGTCTATCCCTTGAGGAGACAGACTTTTTTTTTTAAAGACTGTTTACAGTCTGGAACAACAAATATGAGGACTATGTTTATTAAGTGACGTTTTCTTGTAGAGGATAAGAGAATTCCATAAGTGTATAAGGGAATAAATGGATAAGAGAATAAACTACAAGCAAATTACTTTGTTCGAACTTCTAGAAAAAGGAATATGTCACCTGTGATTACTGCCAGTGGCCTTGGAGATTCTCAGAGACATTTTGATTCTCTTTTAAGGCTTACTTGATGCTCAGGCTCTAAATACTGTTATTTCCTTGAGTGAGAAGTAAGCCTCTCCTCGAATTTCCACTTTGGACTAGGAGCTCAGCCTACAACCAATACCACAACATCTAGGCACGCACCAAATAAGGAATCATATGCATTTTACTTAGGTCAGGTGCACATTAAACATACAGGAAGAAAGAAAGAAAGAAAGAGAGAAAGAAAGACCCAAACCTCCATCTATACAGTATAGTTGGTATCTTTCAGATTGTAGCTGATTTTGGTTTTTTTCCCCCCACCTCACTGATGGGCACATTTCTATTTTGGACAAGAGTCGATTATCTACCAAGCGCATAATACCATTAAGGGCCTTGGAATTCAAGGCAGTGTATCTACATTATTTAATTACAGGTTTGTACTTTTGGATGTGATTGCTATTTTGTTTTCTACTTGAAGGTGCTGCCATGAAGAGTTCTATATAGGTGTTACTGGCTGCATGATGGGGATGTTATATATTTAAACAGTTTGCAGTTAATTAAGAGTATTGACTTGGAACTAAATCAGTGGTCTCACACAACATCTGCGCTCTCCTCCTCTCTGTCTCTGTATTTAGATGGCATCTATCACCGTGGTATCTAAGCGCTCAGAAAATCTAATTAGGCTAATTTCAATTTCCTCTGCGAGGGAGAGGGATCTACTTCTCTTCCCCACCCTCTCTGCCAGAGCCTTCCTGAAGGGAGTCATTATTATTCCTCGAAGAGAAAGGCAGTTGAAAGAGAGCCTCAAGCAAGAAACAGCGTTTAGCACCTTACTTGAAAGTTGGGGGTTTGTCTTCTAGAAGTGTTTTCAGCTTGTAAACAGCACCAGAAAGGCAAAAGGGCAGTCAGTGCTAAAGAGTCTGTGAACGTGATAAAGGAGGAGGAAACTGGAAATTTCCTTACAAGCTCTGTGTCAAAGAATGTGCTGGTAGATTATGCTTGATTGCGCCCCCCCAATGTCCTGGGCTATCATCACCCGACAGACGCAGTTTTTATTTATCAAAGAAGCAAAAAGGCAGTGTTCTCTTTCCAATAATGAACAAGTGCTCTTGTTTTCCTGTCGGTGGGTCTCTGTTAACATTCCGACATCTTCATTTCGGGGTTGAAGAAAGCGGCCTGATTTCATTGGTTTTCAATGCCTTGCCTGCAGCTAGAGGCATGGATAAGGCAGCAGCAAACTCATTATGAGCTCCATTTTGTGGCTTTAACACACACGGGCTACTCCTCAGGACCGAGTCCAAAGGAATAAATCTGTGCACCAGCAGAGGATCGCAGTGACAAAGCCGAGCTTTGTTAGTTGGAAACGAGGAAGGGTCAGAGATGACCGAGCGTGTTTGTCGGAGCTGGGTCAGCAGCTCTTGTGATGGAATGCGAAGGAAAAAGAGGGAGATTAAAAAATATATATATGGCCACTTCACCTCACCTCAATTACAGATCAAAACCAATGTGGCTAGTTGCTCCCATGTTTTTAATGTCAAAGTTGTTTTTTAGCTCTTTGCTTGGAATGTGTGTTATTTCGAGTATCCAAGAAAGTGGTGGGGATGCTTGGCTGGGGATTTTGAGCTCCAGTTCATTGCAAATGAAGAAATTTTAAGATGTACTCCTTCTGGTAAGAAGAATGAAAAGGGTTGCAACAGCATGGGGGATTTGGTATAGAAAGGCTGATACCAGGGTTGACAGGGTGGCAGCATTTGGGACTGTGACTCACCTCTTAGCACCCCTCAGTATTCGGAGAGGCATCGTGGAGACCCTGTGAGCATCTACCTGGAATCACTTTAAAGCTCTTAGGCAGTGTTCAGCATTAGAGAGATTTTACAACCTAAGGATGTGCCAGGCTGTGACCAGAAAACGACCGCGGACCAAAGCCAGTTCTGACCCCAACAATTTCAAAGACCTGGTCTTGGAGAGAAGGCGTCATTCCAGAGCTCAGATTTTGGAGACAGTGCAGAAAGCAGTACCACCAGGGAGAGCAAGGTGGAAATTACCAAGTGGGAATGGCCACATGGGAAGAAGGGAGCTCAGTCCTTCCTCTCTCCCTTTTTTCAGATTTGCTGAGCAACATCGTAATTGGCTGAAAATGTTCTATGAAGCTCCCCTAAATGAACAAGCCATTTCACTGTCTCACTCTTTAAACGAGCACAAAAATGGTTTTTATGCTTAGGACCTAGCCTGACTCGGTTGACCTTCCAGATCTGGGAAAACCCAGGCTAATTTCAAGCTTTCTTTGGGAGAATGTGACTTCCCTTTTGAGTTGCTTCTCTACCAAAAGTCCCTATATATATATAGTCATATCTATATATATATATGGGGGGTGGGTGGGTGCAGCCATCACCCGGGGCTGTAAAATGTACAACAGCCCAATCCATCTCTGCTGGAGACTCATTGGATAATCTTCCCTGTGTCTTTGACTTTTTTAAATCTGTAAAACACTTGGATCCTTTGTTCTGTTTGTGGGATGACAATTGGGGCAATATTTAATCTGGGCCATAAATCTTTGGGACTATTTAATTTTCAGCTTTTCTATGATGTAGTGGAACTACCACTTTATATACTTAGGCAACATAATGCTTTTGGAGTAATTCAATATAAGTCCTTCAGGAACAAGAAAACGTATCAGATAAGTTTCCGAGGCCATGGAGGGATGGGGGCAAAAAATAGTTTCAAGAGTCAATAGGGTATGAAGATGCCAAGCAAATAAAACCCTCTTCCCCACCTGAGTTCTAAACAATCTGATTGAGACAGAAGATTAAAAGTATGGCAGGAGACCAAAATTTTACCTTTCATCCTGATGTTGGGGAATATGGCTTATATCTGTAGGCAAGAAGGCTTTGTAATAGAAAGACCCAGAATTAGACAGACTTTCCGAATGGATCACATTGGTTAGATCAGTATTAGCCCCCACACCTGGGAGGCTGCCCTATAAAATGTGGGGTACAGAGAATCAGGACCGATGTTTGTATCCTATGGATGACTCTCCCTCAAGAGCAGGAAGAGAGGAAAAGTCTAGGAAATACACTCCGTTTCTTTTTCCCAATTAATTCCCAGATGATTGATTCCACCTCTCCTCAGGGTATGGGTGGAGGACAAGGTGGGAAGAGGCCCTCTATTTGGAAAGAAATCTGAAGAGTAGGAAATAAGCATCCTCTCCTAATATTAGATGGCCCTAGATAGTATCTGGGCATTTTCAGGAAGACCTCTTATGTTTGTACCTCCCCCAGAGGAGGCAAATGTTCCCTACCTCTTTAACCACCTTTAGGAGTTAAGCCTAGAAGCTTGGTACCCAGGGATTCTGCTGGATCAGCTCTTGTGAGATATCTCAGTCATTTTTGGAACTTTAAAATAACATCAGGAGGAGTCATTCGACCAACTCACCCCAGTGTTATTCTTTGATTTTTATTGCTGTGATATGTTGAGAGTTATTCATTCTTTTCTGAATTTTGGAGGACAGGACCACATTTACATGGGTAAGAGAAAGAAAAGCCTCATTGCAGGTTTTATCTAGGCAATGATCCTCTCTGAAGTTGTACTCGCTTATGTGGAAACTCAGGAGTCATTCATTCATTCATTCATTCATCCATCTATTCAATTACATGTGCATTTAAAAATTCAATAAGAATTCACTGAATTTTTTTCTAGGTACAAGGCACTATACTAGGCAGCAAGAAAACTAAGTTAATTCTGTTTATACTGAGGTTGCTAAGTAACGGGTATAGGTAGTCCTGGAAGAGCTAGGACATTATTTTGGCCAGCATCCCACCACATAATAATGTGTCTCGCTATCCCTTTTAGATCCTGGGATGCACTGGGGTTTGTGGCTAGGAGACATAAATATCTTGATTTGATTTCTCCATATAAAGGACGTTGGTTAGATATGTAAGGCTTAGATATTAACATCTGTCCTCTAAAAGATTTGTACAAGAATTTCCATAGCAGTTTTATTTAAAATGGCCCCAAATTGGAAACAGCCCAAATGTCCATCAACAGGTTAATGAAATGGAATAACACTCAGGAACAAAATGGAATAAACAACTAATACATACAACACAGATAAATCTCAAACCATTATAACAGTAGCCTGAGTGAAGGAAGCTAGATTAAAAGAATATATGCAACCCCATCCGATTCATGTGAAGTTATAAAATAGGTAACAAATAAGTTATAGTGATAGAAACCAGAACAGTGGTTGCATCTAGAGGCCAGGATGGGAGATTAATTACCAAAGGGCCTGAGGAAGCTTAGTGGGATGATGGAAATGTGCTGGATTTTAATTGCAGTGTTTGTTACACAGCCATCTGCATCCATCAAAACTTGCAAAATGGCACACTTACTGTATGTGTATTTTATGATGTACAAATTATGCCTTAAAATGTAAAGAAAAAATATATAAAAAGTACAAATTGATCAGAGAATAAAAGCATAATGAAACATATTTTAAAAAATAAAATCTAACAAAAGCATTTCAATCATGTCCTGTCATTTGAACTGCACTAACTTTTCACAACTTATAAAAGCTATGATTTGGAATCCCAAAATACAGAGTGTTTTTTTTTTTTTCCTATTACCAAACATGTGGGGGAAAAGTTTTATTACAGAAATAGAATACAATAGAAAAAATATTCTTCTTTTTACATATTTACTTTAATAGGTAAAGAACACTGTGGAGTGTCAGAATTAGAACACATGTGAGTCTTTATATGTCTGCATCTACCACTGATTTTGTTTTCATATAAATTTAAGTGATAGTAATTGCCTTTTATGTGAGTCTGTGAATGTGTGTATGGGTACCTAGCAACACAAAGAAATAAAAGAAGACACAAAAGAGGAAGCACGATTAGCATAATTTGAAGAACTGGATGAAATTATTTCAAGAATGTCAAATTATAGTCATTTATGAAAAGAAGATATATATTATTGGTTATTTTCATGTGTATTAATTGGCATTCAAGCCATCTGTATCATTTACTCATAGACAAGTAGTGGGGACCATAAATACCCCTCTGGCAGCCAGAAAAGAGCCATGTATCAGGAGAGATGACAGTCTTGGGGCTATCGTTCAATGACTTGGTATTAAAGGCTGAGCATTTTCTTGGTTATTAGAGTTTTATTTTAAACTTCTTTTATAGTTACAGACAGTAGCACTTACACACGTTGCTTTAACGGATTTTTTCAAGCCCCCTACAGAAAAGCTCTGTCAGGATAGCAAATGCCTAGCCACGGTGAAGTTTATTCCATAAACTATAGTTAGCTTTTGAGCTTTTAATACTCGACTTTGTTCTAGAACACTGGTCAGATTTCAGTAGACTGGGCAATGAAAATGGAAATTGTTATGAACCCTTTCACCTTCCATATCACAACTTTTTTTCTCTAATAATCATGCACGCGTTTCTTGGAATTCATAGAAGAGTTTCAGTTCTGATATTAATAAATGTCAGTAAACTTCCACTCTGATGGTTGTGTCAATATGTCACACCTGAACAGAATGACCAAAAAGTGCTTTTAAATGAAACTGCATCTTCAAAGAAAAGAGAGGGTGTGGTTTGATTTGTTTCAGCTCAGCATGCATAGGAGAGGTAAGGAAGAGCTAACTCTGTGCTGGGCCCAGGACACCTTCTTGGGTGGTCTCACTTGGCTTTTGCAACTTCTCTGTGCCTCATGATCTCCGACCAGGGCTGTGGTGGTGCTGGGACCATGATGGGATCACTGAAGACTGCTGATTAGCTTACATCGTGGCAGGGACAGGGTTAACATTATCACATTCAGAAACAGAGATGCTGTTTCTCTAAGCAAAATGACAGCAGAGACAGTAGCATTCTCACCGTGCTCTGGAATAATTTGTTCCCCTGTGTGCTTACAATCCTCTGATCAGCGAAGCAGGCGTAGAGTTGTGGACCACCAAACAACTGGAAGATATGGGGGCCATTATTCCTTCGCTCTGATTTTAGAACATCTACTGGTCTTGTTTGTGCAATTTCTAATGTTCACCTTTGTCTACAAAAGAGTTGGAATCTGTGTCTTTAAGAATGAGGACCATTTCTGATTTGGTGTGAAGAACAGATGCGTGACCTCTCACTTCAGACGTTGAACTCTGTGTTCAGTTAGCATTTCCACGTGACTGATTGAGCCTTGGTTGGCTTCTCAACCCTGCCTGTACGTTGGAATCACCTGGGGTGCTTTTCAAAACGTACTAATGTCCAGGCCCCACCCCCAGAGAACTCATTTAATTGGTCCAGGGTGGAGCCTGGGCACCGGTAATTTTTAAAAAGTCCCCAAGGTGATCTTAATGTGCACTAGGGTTGATAACCACTGGTTTACAGCAAAATAGTTTCGACCATACAGCAATAGCAAAAAGGGGGCCTGAAACTGAGGGTGGCAAAGTCCAGCAAGGTTCATATTGCTTCTGTAATGCTAGCAAACACCCACAGTGAGGTTCTGGAGGTATGAGCACAAATTAGACAGGGCTCTGCCCTGAGAGCTCATCTCACAGATGGTGAGGGAGGAAGACTTGTGAGCTCGTGACTGTAGTAGAGGGTGATGAATGCCATCCCGGCAGGGTGGGAAGGGACACAAGGCTTTGTCCGTAAGTGAGAGAGAAGTGGAGTGTTTCTGGGTATATCCAAGCCAAAGTTCAAGGAACCACTCTTACGTAACTGAATCTGCCCTTAAATACTCTGGCTTACATCATTCATTCATTTGATCTTCCCAGCAGCCCTGAGAAGCAGGTATAGCCTTGTTGTAGACTGTATGTCTGTGTCCTCCCCAAAGTTCCTATGTTGGATCCTTAAGTCCCAATGGGATGGTACTAGGAGGTGCGACCTTTGGGAGATAATTAGGTTGAGATGAGCCATGACAGTGGAGTCTCCATGGTGGGAGAGTGTCCTTGTGAGAAGAGGAAGAGACTAGAGCTTGTCCTCTCTGCCATATGGGGACACAGCTGTCCAGGAAAGGCAAGCCAGAAGCCCATCATGCTGGACCCCTGATCTGGCCTCCAGAACCATGAGAAACAAATCTCTATTGTTTAAGCCACCCAGCATATCGTATTTCATCACAGCAGCCCTCGCTGACCAAGAGAGGCCTAGAGTCACGCTGGCCAGGTGAAGATGTGCAAACACAGATGTGGAGGATGTGGCTGACAATACAGCATCCGAGGCAGCGATGGTAATAATCCCACAGGCCCTGGCTGGGTGCTGAAGCGAGTACAGTGCATGGCCTCATTCAGTCCTCACTGTACGACCCGGAAAACATTATTATTGTTATTTCCTTCTCTAGATGCACAAACCGAGGCTCAATCTCATTAAGTAACATGCCCAAGAGTAAGTTACTCCCTACGAAGTGCTGAAGCAGGTGTATTTGTTTACTAGTGCTGCTGTAACAAACTGCCACAAACCTCATGGCTTAGAACAACACAAATACATTGCCTTACAGTTCAGGAAGGTCTGAAGTCTACAATGGGTTGGCAGGGCTTGTTCCTTCTGGAGGATCTCAGGGAGAATTTATTTTCTTGACTTTTCCAGCTCCTAGAGGCTGCCTGTATTCCTTGGTTCCTGGCACCTTCCTCCATCTTCAGAGCCAGCAGCACGACCTCTTCATGTCTCTCATCTCTCTCTGAGCCTGGCTTCCATCATCACATCTCTCCTGACTCTGACTTTTCTGTCTTCTCTTTCCTTTCTGAGGACCCTCCGATTAGACAGGATGCCCCCCCCCCAGATAATCCAAGATCATCTATTTCAAAATTTTTAACTTAATCACATCTTAACCACAAAGGTTTTTCTGCCCTGTCAGGTAGTATATTCACAGGTTCTAGAGATCAGGATGTGTTTATCTTTGTGTGTGTTGTGTGTGTGTGTGTGTGGGGGGGGGTGTTTCCCTACCACACGGTGACAAATCCAACCCCAGGTCTGATCCCAAAGCCCTTCTTCCCTGGATCATATTCCTTGCCCCTTTTTCCAGCACACACATATACACACGTTTAGAAATGTAATGTCTTGACTTCCCCAGAATGGAATCTTTCCCATTTCCAATACTGTTTGATTCTTTCAGACAAAAATTTCATGGCCTGAGGTATTGGAATAATTGTCCCAGTGTCCCTTTCATCAAGAATGTGCACAGATGTTATAATGGAAGAAAGCTGGACTGCAAGAAGTTTTGCAACAAAGATTAAAAAAGGTTCTGCAGTCCTTAAAAGGGGATGACTTGGTTCTTGGCCTTTGCTATAGCAAATATATGCACATTCCTACAAATATCTATCTAGTGCTGCTTGGACTTACTTTTTTTCATTAATGACCCAGAACATCTCTTCTTGATGTATCTCCGTAGGTTCAGCACCTGCCACACCTGGGTTTTTGTTTTGTTTTGTTTTGTTTGTTTGTTTGTTTTACAACTGTGGATGAATGACATCTGATATCTTCTTCCTAAAGTTAAGAGTTTAAAACAAGAGGAGCAGCCAGAGACAACACCTGACTCCTGACACTGGAACCTTCTCAGCCCTACTCCCTGAGCTTCACTGAGATGAAGCCAGACCTCCCTTGAATAAACGCAGAAGGAGCAACTTTGCCGCTGCCAGAAGGGGAGTTACAGTATTTATAGGAATGTTAAATATATTTTCCATGACTGTCAAGAATGTGTTCTTGGGCCTTCATAAGGCAGGTCTTGAAGGAGTGGGCGCTGTTGAGGGCACTTTAGACAGTATTAAAAGTCCCGTGAGGCCACCTGAGCACGTGGGTGGGTAATCCTCAACGGCAGCCAAGGCGCATGGGTGATTAGACACCAACAGTGAGCCAGGTAAGTGAAGGGGTCTCCCTGATACTCTACTACAGCCTATTATGTTTCCATTTTTCATACTTAGTTTTCTTCTTTCGAGACCCCCCTGTCATGGGGTAGGTGAGTTTTTGTGCTTGGCCCACAGCGGGCCGTGCAAGGGGCTAACAAGCACTTTAACTTTCACGTGGGCTTCCTAACTCAAAAGTAGAGCTGACTGTTGGAAAGGATCAGACAGCAAGGACTGCGCATACTGCGGTGGGAGGGCCATCGCCACAAGACTGGAGAAAACGTCTCTGTGGGTGACGCCAAGGGACTCACTGGGGACCAGGCATAAGGCCGTGAGCAGGTCTGTGGGAGCAAATTGAGCTTCTGATGCTGATTTTTTGGCTTTGCCGTTAGTACAGGAGCAGATTCTACCCATTTCTGAAGACAAAGTTAATATTCTCCCTCATCCAGATGGGGTTTTTGATCCCATTAAACTAAAGCCTTCTCCTCCACCTTTGGATTCTCCCAGCTCTTTATCTGACTCTCTGTACTCATCTCCTCGGGCCGCCATTACAAAGTACCACAGACTGGGTGACTTAAACAACGGAAATTCATTTTTCCACCATGCTGGAGGCTAGAAGCCTAGATCAAAGTGTCAGGAGGGTTGCTTTCTTCTGAGGTCTCTCCTCCACTTGCAGATGACTGTCTTCACCTTGTGTCCTCACATGGTCTTCCCTTTCCCTGTACCTATTTGTATCTAAATTTTCTTCTAAGGACACCAGTGGCCTGACCCAGTGGATCAGGACCCACCCATATGACCTCATTTTAACTTAACCACTTCTTTAAATACTCTACCTCCAAATACAGTCACATTCGGAGGTACTAGAGGTTAGGACTTAAACAGATGGATTTAGGGAACAAAATTCAGCCCACGACGCTCTCACAGCACTTCTCTTTGTCAGACTTGTAGCCTCTGCAGTTGTTTATTCACCTGTTGTGTCTTCTCATTAGATAGCAAGCAGAGAACGGCGGAGGGAGGGAGGAAAAGAGTGGGGAAGACAGAGGTCAGGTTAAACAGGCATGACACACACTATTCAAACCTTCAACAATCCTGCAACAGAACAGGAATAAAGACCAACGATCTGCAAAATAGGAGATTGTGGAAATGTACGTAAGTGAGAGAAAGTCTTCAGACTTATCAGAGTTACCCAACTGGGAAAGCAAATGTCTGTCAGAGCCCATGGCCACCCTGCTGGAGAATGTTATTAACACATCTGAAGGGAGGAGGCTTTGTCTGATCGTGGGCGGCATGTTTGTGTTAGAATAGACGTGGTCTATTTGGCCTGAAACAGCCACCCAAAGAAGGCGTCCAGGAGGGAGAAGACCATTAACTGTCCCCCGAGCTCTCCAACACCTCTCGTGCTTCCTGTGTTCCTTTTGGTCCCTCCAGAGGCCCTGTGCAAAGCAGGACTTTTTGTTGCTTCATCCAACTGTGCAGTCCTGTGATGTGGGCCTCTCCCAGTCACCCTGCTCCGCCGGGCAGTGTTTCAAGGGATCAGGAAACCGTTTTCCATCACAAGAGCCAGCCTCCAAGTTAGAAAGTTCTGTGGTTTGGTTTGGATTTCGCTCATCCCTACAGAGAACTGGGTCTGCCAATCTCTACATACGTGTCAGCATAAATAGCAACAGATGTACCTTCGACATGTAAAATCTCCATAAACTATAACAAACTCTGTTTTTCCATTTGGGATGACTCATTAGCCATATGTGTGTGATCCGCTTTCATTGACAGATCTCAGGCACACATTTTACCTTACAGGAGACCAAGAGCTATTTCTTTTACGAAGGTTCCTTCCTGTCTCAAGAACTGATTCAGCCACGCCTGGGTCTATTTCTGTGGGTATTTTGAATCAGCCCATGGAAAATGTATGGAATTTTCTTTACGTGAGTTGCATGGCGTGCCTGAGCTCTGCCCTTGGAACTATTCTTGGCCAGAAAATTTGAAACCCGGCTCTGGTGCTCAGAGAGCTATTCATGTGATTCCTCAGTGGCTGGCCTCTTGCAATGGAATATGCTGATTTCAGGAGAGTTTGTTTGGTTTCTGATACTTCAGAGAGAGACATGTGGCGCTTGGCAAGGCTGCAGGCAGGGAATACAGAAGTTGAGTAATGAGTGGATGTCATTTTGCAGAGGGAGTAGGAAGGTCTTTTGTTTGTTTTTTGTCTTGTATGAAAGAGTTGTATAAAAGTCTTTTCTGTACTTAGGTCTCTGAAAGTCATCTGTCCGAAAGGAATTTTGCCTCCTATCAAACTTAGTAATTTCTGGGAATTAAATTTTTTCTCTTGTAAAAGGACTGAAATTTTTATTGTGGAAGATTTTTAAAATGCACAAATGAGGTATATAATATACTTCATATACTTATCTCTTAGATTCAATAATTATTAACATTTTGCCACATTTTTATTCCATTTTCCCTTCTTCCTTCCTTCCTTTTTTTCTTCCTTCCTTCCTTTCTTTCTCTTCCTTTTTTTGGTTTAAGTACTTTTAAAAAAATTCTGACATCACGTCAGGTGGTTTCTGATCCTTGTGTTTAAGGGATTTCACTCTTAGGCATCTCCAAATAAAGACATTTTCTTATACACATGATAGTATTGTTATAACCAACAAAACTAACAACAAATCCTTAATATCATCAAATGCCAAGTCTATATTCAAATTTCCTGGATTACCAAAAATATATCATTTTACAGTTGGTTTGTTCAAGCCCGGATTTAATTGATGTCCACCTGATGTATTTGGGTGTTTTGTCTCCTAAGTCTATTTATCTTCAAACAGTCCCCTTGTCTTTGTTTGGGTTTCCCCCAAAGCAGACCTTATGATAAGGACGTGGGTGCAGGGATTTTATTTGGGAGGTAGAACTAGGAAGAAAAATGAAAGAACAAGAAAAGTGACACAGAAAAGGCCAAGAAAAGATGCACTGGCGAGCAGGTTATCACCGTGGGGAACTGGGTGTTAATTCTGCAGGGGATACTCTGAGGCACTGTGCAACATGCATCTCAGTGTTGTTTCTCCAAAAGTTAGGGAAAGTGGGGTCTTTATCCCCTGACTCTCACCCTTCATTGGTTCCTTCTGGGCCGCCCTGCCCAATGGCTGGGTGAGCTCCTGTGACACCAGAAGAAAGCCTGAGACAGGGAAGCAGAGAGCACCTGGTGACCCCAGTGGACTCTGCCAACATGGACAGGAAGGGGCCACTGTGGCTGCTGAGAACTCAGCTGGGGTCGGGTAAGAGTCAGCCACATCTCCCCTTGTCTTCCTTTTTTCCATTCCATTGACTTGTTGTGCAGTAAAATGGCCCACATTCTGGACTTTCCCTACTGTTTTCTTGTTGGTATTTTAACTTTGTCCCTATCTCCCCCATATTTCCTGGGCACTGGACATTAGATCTAAAGGATTGTTTCAGCAAGAGTACTTCATTGTTGGTGTTCTTCCTACAGATTTGATGGGGAAGTTTCTGGGTAGTTTGAATCAAGGAGCTTGAGCCCTTACTTCACCTTGGCAGCCCCTGGCAGCAGAAGGCAACTTAGAGATTTCTAGTCTAGCACTTATTTTACGGGAAGGAGAATTAATGAGCAGAGAGATCACTGACCATCTCTCTACCACATGCTCTTCTCACATTTATTTCACATATTCCATGTATTTAATAACTTCCTGCAATCTCTTCCCTGCCCGGACATTCCCAAACTTCCTCCTCTGTTCCCCCTACCTCAGTGGTCTCCCTGTTGTAAATCCTCTGGACTGCTCTCAGCTCTCACTCTGTATGCGATCTCTACAGCAGTTAATGTTAATAACCACACTATTCCTCTCAAAATACTTGCCTTGATGGTCTTGTCTGATTTCACTCTCCAGTCTTTCTAATTAATCCCTCTTAATCACATCCATTTGCCTCTAAAGTGTAAGCATTTGCTAAGATTTGAGAGATACCTGCCAGTTATACTACAATTTAAAAGAAAATTCCATACCAAATTAAAAAAGGATTCCAAGAATCAATATATAATTTCTATACTTGTGAGAATGTCAGAATGTTAAGGCAAGTAGATAGGAACAATTATGGCAGTTGCTGATAATGTTTTCCAACTTGGAGAGACAGGAACAGAGACATGAGTGGGCCACAGGAAAGATGGAACCATATTCCTGGGGGCCTATCCCTCCCTGTGGATCCGCAGTGGGCAGCAGGCTGGCAGAACGTTTCAGAGTTCAAGGTTCCACAGTGTTTACTCAAGACTGAGAGAATGATCTGGAGGCAAGATTAATGCAGATGAACAATTTGAGACAATCTCTGAGGAAACAACATTACAACCCTAGATCAGCTGCAACAAAGAGTTAGAGATGAGAAAATATCTGACCGACCAAATGACACACCTGGGTGCCCAGCATGAGAACAGCTGAAGTTTCCAGTCACGCTAGTAGGTGAACAAATAGCAACCTGAGGGCCCCCTGCCTGGCTTCTCGCTCCAAGTGCTGGCCCCAGTGAAGAGTTTCTGTTATCAAAATCCAATAGACAAGGCTGTCCGTGATCTTGGCTGCTTCTCTTACTTCCTTGGGAAAATGAGTGAATGAAGTGATAAATGAATCTGCAACATCCAGGCCCCCATGTTAAACCCCCAGGGAAGGAGAGTTTAGGAGATTTGACTTTCTCTATATTGATGGTAAATTCAAAGCTACAAGGTCCTACCTCCATTCAAAGGTAAGGATGAAGGGAAAAAAACAAAAGCTTGAGACTTAGAAAGATTACGCAATGAAAAGTGAGAAAATGAGCCTAACATGCAAAGAATAGATAAGAGAGATTAAAAACCAAATTTGAAGTAAATTTTACATCAGAAGACATAATGAAAAACACACAACTTCATCACCCTCCTAAGAAAAGGAAAGGCTAAATGAACCTGTTAAACAACAGATGGGGGAAGGTAACAAAATGAAAAGGGAACTGCCACAGGTAAGTAAAAAACAAAGAGGAAAAATACTGTTATTATAGAACGAAAACTACAGTAGAAGAACCAAAACACAGAACTGATGCTAAAAGAATTGAATCAGTAGAGAACTATCTTGAGAGAATCACTCAGAATGAAGAGAGAAGGACAAAGGAAAGACGATGATCAGAGCAAAGATGATAGATGTGGAAATCAAACAAGGAAGACTCAGCATCTAGTTTGTGTGCTTGAAGTCAGAAATGATAAGCAAAAACACAAAAAGGGGGAGAGGCAGTCTGCAAAGGCTCATTATAACAGGCAAAATGAATAAAAATTTGTTGAAGCCCAAGGTTTCTCTGAGCAGAAGTACAGAACTTTAAGGACAAAAAGGAAAAAAAAAAAAAAATTCTTCAAATGAGTATAGCACTGCCTAAGACTGCAGTGACACTACCTAAGTTAAAATCCCATTGCTCTGATGTCAGACGGGTTGTATCTAACTTATAAAATTATCATAAGACAAAATGTGAAAACCCTTGCAAAAGTACTTAGCCTGTTGCTTGGCATTAATAACTACTTGGTAAATGCCATCTATTATTATAAACATTCAGCCAGAGGAAATAAATATATAACCAACAATAGAAATCATCAGGCTAGTCCAAAATTCACATTAGCAGTATTAGAGGATTTTAAAGAGGAAAGCTCATGGCCAAATATTCCATAAGCAGTCAAGTTGTTATTCTTACAAAGAAAAAAGAAAAGCGTACTCAAAAGAGCAAGAATTGGGGAAGTAAATCACCAATGAATAATTCATGATAAAGATCTTTGGCAGAAGTATTCCAGCAATGGAAAAGAAGAACCAAACAGAATAGGGAAATTATAGTATTTAAGGATTGTTAGTGAATACAGATCAATTAATCCCTTTCTTTAACTCCTAGGACATTCTGAAGAAGGCGTTGATCTTCTCAGAAAAAAAAGTACATACTACACATACATAGGAATGCATATGATATTTTAGTTTATTTAAAACTCTATGGGAATTAATCCATGGCTTCCTTTGGAATCCCTAGATGATTGATGATTTATTAATTGACTGATGATTGATGTCTCAAATCAATCTAAGTTTCATTAAGTGTGATCAGTGATTACAAAACAAGAATTAAATGTTAAATTTGTGATGGAATACATGCATTTTCTCATTTTTTTCAGGGAACAGATGAAAAGATATGGCAACTTTTGATAAATTTGAGCAGGTATATCAAGATATAAACTTAACACAGAAAAATTGAAGACAAAATAAATAAATAAATAGTGTAAATAGTGAGAATAAATTAAATACAGACTATTATAGATAGACTAGTTAAATATGGCAAAATTTTAATACTTGGCATACCTAGGCAGTGAGTATGTTTGTTCATTGTACTGTTCTCTTAACATTTCTATACATTTCATAGTAAAACTATGAAAAGAAAAATAAACAAAATGTGTAGTAAAAGCTAAAGAAGAAAAGAACGTAGAACAAATTATAAAAGCTACTCTAGACTTGTTCTTATAAAGCTTAAAAACAAATCTCAAAAGGAGTGAGCCAAGTCATTTAACTGTCTATCCTACAAAATTTAAATCCTCTTTAAAATAAAATTTAAAAATCCGAACACTCAACAACAATAATGTTCATAATGTGCCATCCAATCAAAAATTACAAGATATGAGATGAAGCAGGAAATTGTGACCCATAATGAGGAGAAAAATACCAATCGTAGAAACAAATCTAGAAATGACATAGTTGACAGAATTATCAGAAAAGGACTTTAAGGCCATTTAAAATATGTTTGAGGTCTTAAAAGAAAGCATTACATACAGAATAAGTCGAACACATAGGGGAAAAAATACCAAAAAAAATTCTAGAGATTAAAAACTATAATATGTGAAAGGAAAATTTCAATAGCTATAATTTATAGACACTACAAAATAACAGATCAGGGAACTTGAAAACATAGCAATGGAAACTATGCAAAATGAAATTTAGGAAAAAAAGACTGAGAGCCTAGATCAAAACTGAAACAGAGATAAACAGCTAGCAAGTCAATGGCAGAGATAAAATGAATCCTAAAAATAATCAATGAATCCAAAGAAAGCAGGAAAAGTAGAAACGGAAAAGAACAATGAACAGATTGGCCAAATAGAAAACAAATAGCACACTGATGGTTTCATTAAATGTAAATGAGATAAACACTCCAATTAAAAAGCAACAATTGTCATTTAAGTAAAAAAGAAAGTCAAAACTATATATTGTCTAAGAAGCAAACCTTAAATATAAAACCATGAGTAACATGAAAGGAAAGGGATGAAAAATGACAAAGAATGAAACACCAATCAGGAAAAAGCTGGAGTGGCTATATTAATGCCAGACAAAATAGACTTCATAACAAAGCATGTTATCAGAAATAAAGAGGAATATTTCATAAAGATTTAAAAAGTCACTTCAACAAGAATACATAACAATCTTAAATGTGTATGCATCAAATGACCAAGCCTCAAAATATATAAAGTAAAAACTGATAGAAATGTAAGGTGAAATAAATTTACAGTTATATTTGGAGATTTCAACACTTTCAGTTATTGACAGAAGAAATAGAAAAACCGTAAGGATTAAAAAGACCTAAAAATGTTATCAACCAACCTGACCTAATTAACACTTGTAGAACACTACACCCAAAACAGTAGAACACATATTCCTTCCAAATGTACACAGAACATTCATTAGGTAGATCATATTATGAAAAATTCACAAGTTTTAATAAATATGAGGACTGAAGTCACACAGAGTACGTTCTCTGACTAGAATGTAATTAAATTAGAAAAAACTAACCAAAGCCCATGGAATGACCTTTTTATTTATTCAGATCTTTTTTATTACATTCTTTTATATGAATTTTGAATTTTTCTCCATAGAGGTCTTATGTATTTGCTGGTATTCTTATGTTCATTGTAGTTTTGTGGGGTTTTATTTTTATTTTGTTTTGTTTTTGCTATTAGGAGAGTGAGGGATTTTTGCCATATTTTCTATCTGGTTATAACTGGAGTAGAAAAAAATGCTACTGATTCTTACACATTGAACTCAAAGCAGGCAAATCGCAGTTGTAAAGTCTATAGATTCTTTTTCTTTATATATAGGAGATCCTATCATTTACAAATAATATTTGCTTTGTCTTTTCCTTTCCAGTTCTTACTCCTCCGATTTTTTTCTTTAATTTATTTAGAATATTGGTAAAGACTTTGGTTGGAAATAATATGTGTTATTTTGGGCCAGATTGGTTAAGAAACAGGTATACCCTCTCTACTGTTTTCCCCCCAGCTTCTAGCAAAGGATTCTGACATGAGAAGGGAAAGGCAGAGTAAAAATATGGGAGAAGCTTTCATACCTGAATTACTAAATAGAATGCAGCCCCATGAACCCCTGACTGGGCTTTTTGAATTTAGAAGTCATCTATTTCAACAGCTAGTTCTACCATAACTAATACAAAGAAACTTGAAAGCTGGAGATTCACACATTGTCTTAGGCAAGAGATCTCAACACTATAGAGATGTAAAATTTCCTTACATTAATCTGTAATTTGAAAACTCTCCCAATCACAATCACCAACAATCACCACAATCACCAGGGTATGTGTGGGAACATGACAAATGGATCTAAGTTTTATTTATAAAAGTAAATATTTGATAACAAAATGAGAAAAAATAAAGAATAAAGAAGGGTATTGAAGAATTTGTCCTACAAGACATTGTGAAGCAGATCAATGCTACATACATTTTTAAAAATGTGGTGCTAATGAAGGAACAGAGAAACTGATTAACAGACTTCCAAACACTACCAAAATATAGACTCAAAATACACTAAAAGGGATTTTAATTCAATAAGGGAAAAGATGAATTGAAATAAACTGAGTGCTTACTTTATAGCTTATGAAAAAAACTTCAGATGGATCAAAGACTTAACTTCATTCATTCAACAAGTATTTGTCAAAAGCTATATGCACGGCCTGTTCTAGCTCCTAGAGATAAAACAATTAACAACAACAACAAAAAATTCCCATCCTCATGGAGCTTACATTTCAATGGTGGAGAGAGAGACAGTAAGACAATTAAATAAGTGAAATATGTAGCAGGTCACATGGTGACAAGTGCTGTGTAGGAAAACAAAGCAACAATTAGAGGTAGCATTTTCCCAACAGGTGGCCATAGGATTCAATTTAAATGAAAAGGTGACAATTGAGTAAAGACCTAAAGAAGGTGACACAGGTGTTGTACTGCCATGGAAACAATAAAATCATAGAATCAATACAATAAAACTTAGGTGGCTGCTTCTACAACCTTAGAACGAGAGAAAAATTTCAAAAATGATATGAAGCTGGAAATCATAAAGAAAAAAATGGGCAAATTGACAACATAAAAATTTAAACTTAAAAGACAAACGACAATCTGGGGAGAAAGAACAACATATTGTCACACTAAGGGCTTATATCTAGGGTGACCATATAATTTATTGTCCAAAACACGGTGCTTCAGGATTGAAAGAGGTCAGAAGAATCGGCAGAAAGTAGAGGTTTCCCAGACAAACTAAACTGAGTCCTTATAAATAAGACAGACATCTCAAGAGAGAAGTGTGCATAAATGACTAAATAAGTGGTGGTAAACGTGAAATTATATCAGAGTCACTAATGACGAAAGGAAATTGAAACAACAATGAGACATTCTATTTTTTGCTTATCTCTTTTAAAGATAAAAATATTGATGCTTCTGATGAGACTATCCTCATCAAGTATTTCAAAATGATGTAAGTTTAGTTACGGGAATGTGGGCAAAATACATCAAATTAAAAATATTTGTATTCTTTAGCCCTATAATTATAATTACAATCATAAATTTGAAGGAAATAATCAGAAAATAAATAAAGCTATAAATGTAGTATCAGGATGTTCAAAATAGAGCTTTTTTTTACAATTGCAGAATAACCAGAAACATCCCAAATGTTCATCAAGAAAGGTTTGCTTAAATAAATTATGATATGTTCATTTAATAAAATAGTATGCAGCCATACTAGTTACAGTAATGACAACTGTTGTAAAAAACAGAACCAAAAATATCCACGTGGTAGAAGTTCAGTTCTCACATTATGTCCAAAACAAACTCTCTCCTTTCCATCTCTGCTTGGAAACTAGCCAGTTCTTGCATCAGCACATCTTTTTCTCATAAAACCTTGTTAAAGTCAGACAATAGGAGCCATCACAGACTCATCCTGACACTTCCCAACAGTTTCTCTCAGTTCGTGGTCTTGGTATAGACCTGGTCAGCCTTCCAGGTCATTGCAGGCAACAATTTTACCAAGCGTTTTGCCAGTGGGTAATGGAGCACTTGGCCCTCCAGACAGCTCGATTACTTGCCATCTGCCATTCCACCCCAAGCCAGATGACATCTATTTTAGATTTTGGTTATGGAAACACTCCACTTCAAAGCATCAATTTCTTTCAAAGTTAAGGTAATGCTAGCTGCCATTGTAAACAACACCAAAAACGTGGAATGGCTCTAACATGATATGAATTTATTTTCATGCACTCGAAGTCTCACACAAGCCTTTCCAAATGGTGGACAGCCCTCCTTCAAGCAGTATTTCAAGGATCCATAATCATTTTAAACATAGGGCTCCTTCATCTCCTAGGCTTCATGGTTGTCAGCAGAAGGGGAAAAAGAGGAGAGAAGGTAAACCCACGTGTCACCATCTCAACCCAAAGGTAACAATGCATAGCTCTGCTCATAATCCATTGGCTAAAATTCAGCCACAAAGTCAAGGAAAGATGTGAAAGTTAATCTGGCCAAGCACCCAGGAAAAGAAGGAAATGGATTTGGTGACCAATATATTAGTCAGAATAAACTTACTAACACTGCAATAACAACTCCACACATCACAGTGACTCAACCCACACAAATGTATGTCTTGCCCACACAGTCTGAGGACAGTACAGGCATCTGTCTGCCGCGTGATGACTTGGCAATCCAAATCACTGTCAACCTTCGGCACCATCATCTCAACACACGACCTCTTTCTTGATTGTTAAGACAGGGAAGAGGGGAACTGGAGATGCATTCACTGTCTTTTCTTCAACCAAGAAGCATTACTTGTCGCTTCTACTCACAGTTAAGTCACATGGCCATGCCCAACTGCAAGGGGGTGACAAGTGGGGTCTTCATAGATTTAGAATGAGAGAGAATACTAGTAACATTGATCATAACTAGCCAGCCAACCTCTGTCACAGCCACATTAACATGATGATGTCTATGGTATCTATTTTCATGGATGGTCTTGAAATAACTGTTATGTGAAAATCCCTGGAGATATAACAGAAATAGCATGATAATCACCTTTTAAAACCACATACATATAATCCAGATGATGGCCAACGCACCTGACCCTTTGGAATTCGCATTAGATTCACCCCAACCTCATTCTACATTCTCTCCTTTTCTCCTATTCTCTCTAGAGACTCTTCCTGAGATCCAGGCATTCCGCAGGGGTGGCAACCTACTGTTTTCCTCATTCCTCTGGCTCCGAGCTCATCCTGGTGCTGAAGTAGTCTTGTCCTTCCCTGTGCTGTCCCGGGATAACATCCCAGCATATCACCCCAGAAGTGGGACAGAGCATCTTTCCTTGATGTCTTCCACAAAGCAGCCCAGAAGGCACTGGAGGCTTGGGGAGCTAATGAGAAGGATTACATTTCAGTGCCGCATACAAGAAAAATCCAAATGAATGTCAGATTTTTCTAAAATGTCTCAAAATGTCCTTCTGCCGGTTTTACAACTCCATCTCTAACCTCAGAGTATCTGCAGTCCATCCACCTCTGGTCTACTTGTCTCTTGTCAATCGTGCTTTCCTGTCAGACTGTCCAACTTTCAGCAAGACATCAAGATATTTTCCTAACTATCTTTATTGTTTTTACTTATACAGTTGCCTCCAGAATGGAAACTCTGATTTCTTAAGATAATTAATATGACGTTATGATGATAATATTAAGTATATACAATTTTATATACGTAATTATACTTGAATACACATGAATTCACACACACACATGCACACACACATACATACTCACAAAGAGAGAGAGAGAGGATTCAAACCAACATGTTAAAAGGAGCATCTACCTGGTTAGATTAAAAAATGATTTTTCTCTCTTTTCCGTTATAAGCAAGTATTAATTCTATAGTAAAAAAAAAAAAAAAGATTAAAACAATAAAAGCCATGAAAAAAGACGTTTCTTTCACCAGTCCTTTCTAAACACCAGAAATTTTGCTAATTCCATGGCCCTTTGCTAACTCAGAACCAGCCTCGCCAAGGACTGAATCGTACTAACGGGCATTATTGTTGAGCCCATGCACTGCAAGGCCCCCCCCCAGCCAGTGGGAGATGTGTGCCTGGCTGGCAGAAAGCGAGGTTAGCATCCCCCTTTGTTTCGCTCTGTCATATTACCCTTTAGGCCAGATCACATGGCACCAGGATCTATATTCCCCAGGGAAACCATCTCCTGAATTTAAAGTCAGAGTGGGGAAGAGGGCAAAGGTGATAAGAAGCAGAGCTGAAATTTTTAATAGGTAATGCCTCACGGTGCTTTACAGAGAGAAAGAGGAGGGAGAGAGAGAGAGAGAGAGAGAGAGAGAGAGGGAACTGTGCATTTTAAGGTTGTTTGCAAATCAAACTCATTCGCCCTTCTAGGTCTATATGATAATCACTTTTTTTCTGAGGAAAAGAAATTCTAGAATATTTCTGATGGAGCCTACTGTCAACAACCAGGTGGGTGTTTACTTAAAAGGGAATTGCTTCCTCCAGCTCAGGCTAGCGGAGTCTGTGTTGGTAAGATCTCATGTAGGTAAGGGAAGACAGGAGTGAAACGAATTTGTTCATTCAGACTGCATTGAACACTTGCTCTGTTCAGAGGTCTGGCATTTGAATCAGTAAATAGCGGTCCATGAAGGCTGCCCAGTATCCATGTGGGATGGACGTATGCTGGAGGCTGGCCAAGAAAACATCTCTGCACCAAATTAAGAATTTGTAATTACTAAGCATTTAATAAATATTAAGTAATGAACACACATCAGAGGTCAAACAATGGTCTGAGAGGTAGAGTTCTTTTAAAAGCCTGTAACAAGACATACAAAAGTGTTAAATATCTAATCTCACCACTTTCCTCCATTATCTCTGTCCCTGCCATCTGATGACTGATACGTGAGGCTATAATTCAGGATCTGTGTAAGGAAGGTTCACAGATGCACACAGCCCATACAGCAGTGCTTGTCCTCTGAATTTTCCACAACACACTCAGTGAATTCACCCTGGGCCTATCAGCCCGCCAGGACCCTTGGGCTCTCGAGGGAAAGGTACACACTGGTTCCCATGAAGGAGAAGAGACAGTCACAATCAGGTCAACACTTCTGACACTAAGTAGTGGTCTACTTCATAAGTGTGCAAGAGAGTGTTTTAGGACAACTTGCTTGCTCTAGTCAGCATAGGCCATTTGTCACCCCAAATCTCTGTGGCTCATGACAGCACACATTTATATCTCATTCATGCAAACTCTGCTGCGGGTTTGGGCAGCTCTCCCAGGCACCTCTTCTCCATGTGGTGACTCCACCATCCAGGCTGCTTTGATCCTCTCACTCTGCCGTCTCAGCGTGAGTCCTAAGTGATCACCACAGTGGGGCAGTGAGTATTTGGAGCATTCACACTTACTTTTCTGTTTTGGCTCAGAGGTGACATGTGTCACTTCCAATGCAGTCCATGGACCAAAACAAATCTCAGGCCCCCCAGTTCAACTAATGAGAGTATAAGAACTGTAGGTGAGCACATGGAATATTCCAGAACGTTATCATATCTGGCCTTTGATTTTCCTTTATTCTTCCCAAAGAGAGATTTGATTGGGTTGGCATAGGTGCGTTCAATATGGAGCACTTGCACTGGGCAGAATTCCTGATGGCATCTCCAAGATGGCTAAGTTTCCTGGGCTTGGAACTTATGTGGTTATCTTGCTGCTCATTCTGCACACTGGTTTCACCTCCCGGAAAGAATGCACCATGGCAACTGAAATTTTAAAAAAAAATCAGATGGGGCCACTTTTCTTTAAAAAAAAAAAATGATGCATGGGAAGCTCTGAGGTCTCATACCTGTTCCTCCTAGTGCATCCACCGTACACTCTCTGACACCAAAGGTCAAGCTCAAAGGTCTCTTCCAAAAGGAGTGTCTGATATACCAATGCCATCTCCTCACCAACACTGACTGCATCCTGACCACGTACCAGGCTCGGAATGTAAGGATAAAATTCTCCCCTCAAACACAATCTGGTCTAGCAAGAAAGATGGATAGATTAAGTATTCTAGTAGCTCATGTAATAAGCAGTGTGACAGATGCTGAGGGAGACTCGGAGAGGGTAAACTAGTCCAGAATGGGAATTCCTAGAAAGGATCAAGGGGCAGTGACATCTGAACTAGAGAATTAGAGGAGAAAGATGAGAAGAATGAAGGGCAGGGAAGAGAAACCGAAAGGAGAGCCTCTGACTTCCTGGAGCTAAAGGTTTACATGTATGTGTTGAGCGGGTCACAGGGGGTGGGCGGGGAGGAGTGAAAATGAGGCTGGAGAGGTAGGTGGAGCTCTGTCGTGAAGGTCCTCCTGGCATTTCCCAAGACAAACCCTTTCTGTGCTTGGCTTCTTTTCAATTTGACCCGGAACGTGGAGATGAAGATCCCTCCAGGATCTCACTTCCTCCCAAATGGTGGCATCTCCTTAATGTCACCTCAAGATCAGAACCCCGAAGAAAAGCTAAAACCTCGCTTGCTTCCTTTGGTCTAGAGCCAGCTGGCAACGTAACAAGCAGGTAAAATCAGTTCAGTACAAAGGCGGCTGGTCACCCAGACACTCCCGGAGCCTCTTAGGTTTGCATCCAAGGCTCTCCTCGTGGCTCCGGCACCCCTGCCCCACCACCAGTGGCTCCTTCCCGGAGAGTGGACTGTGTGAGTGGCAACCTGCCAGGCTTTTCACCTCTAGCTCTCCTAGACTGCATGACCCCTCGCTGCCTCCAAGGCTCCCCAGTCTGGGTTTTTGGGGCTTGGCAAGAACATAGAATTAAATATGTGGCAGATGTGCTCAGGGTCAAGGGGTTTTCATTGTTTTGCTGATTTGCAGTTTCTCTGACAGTCTTGCTCTGTCCAGGTCCTCTGATTATTTCCTATCCCATCACACTCTGAGGTCTGTAGGTCTGTGAATTTAGCTTTGAGCATATGACCAAACTCAGCAAGCCAGGCAGTGTCAGGGACCCAAGAGCTAGTCTACAAAAGAGATAGAATAAAATGGCATCAGTGGCTGGTGACGGGAGAAACCTGTCACAGGAGAGTTTATCTTGGGAGGTGACAGACAATGATGGGTGCTGCGAAGTCTTAATGTCAACCAGTATCTTGGTGGTTGAAGTTCAGCTCGCCTAGGGTAGGAGGACATTATCGACATTGCTCATACTCTGAGGAATAGATGTGTCTGCTACCAATCCAAGGAGCCCAGGACACTACAGCAATAAATGTTGTGCCACCTAGTAACAATGGCTGTGACCCTGAAATGAATTGCTTGGGGAATAGGTCATATCAGAAAGACTTTTAAATAGCTGTCCCCTTTCAACCTCCTGTTTTTCAACTGGACAACCATTCTGGGCTTAAATGCCACTTCTCTGTCCCTTAAGGGGGTAGATATTTTAGGTTTTTATGTGTCTGGAAGAGCATACGCTTTCTGGCCAGATCTAGAGCACTTCATCCACTTTGATACAGTGGAAAATGACTGAGATGCTTTTATATGGCAATTCCACACGGAGGAGAGGAAGGTCTTAGATGGCTTATTTTTTTAGGAGCCACTTCTCAGCTCCTTTCCTGAGATGGCAAAGACCATGGTACTGGCAGGACATCATGCTCCTGTAATATACTGGCCTGGAATATGATTGTAGATTTAAAATTAAAAAAAAAAAAAGGTGCCAAAGAATGCTGGTTTTCTATGCATTTGGGCAAAGAACACATTTTAACAAGACAACTGCCAGCAGTTGTTAATGAGCAGGCTTCCCGTTTGTGGGAGGCTGAGTAATGGCCCCCAAAGAGATCCACATCCTAACCCCCGAAGCCTATGAATGTTACCTCAAATGCAAAAGGACTTGGCAGATGTGATTAAGAGTCTTGAGTTGGGGGATTATCTTGGCTTACGTGGTGGGCCCTAACTGTCATCCTAAGTGGCCTTATAAAAAGGAGGCAGAAGAGACTTGACTGCAGGAGAGGAGAAGACGATGTGACCACAGAGGCAGAGGTGGAAGTGATGTAGCCTCATGCCAAGAAAGCTGAGAGCCACAAGACCCTGGAAGAGGCAAGAAGCAGATGCCCCCCCCCCCCCCGCAATGGAGCCTATAGAAAGAACTAGCCCTGGTGTCAGGTGTCAACCTTGACATTAGCCTAGTGAGACTGATTTCGGACTTCTGGCTCCCAGAACCATAAGAGAGGAAATTTGTGTTGTTTTAAGCCACTACAGTGGTAGCAATTTGTTATAGCAGCTGTAGGAAGCTAATACACCATTTAATGCCAGTGGCTTACTTTCAGGCTGAAGCCTTTGTTATATAGTTACATCCTGTCTGGTTTTTTAAAAAATCGATTCCATATTTTTAATTGAAGTGGGTGTGTGGGTAGCAATCTGCCAGATTTGCCCCGTCCTAAATCTACCTGGCTCGTTTATAACCAATTGTTTTGAAGGAACTGTGGCAAACGAGCCTCCTGAAGTTCAGAAACTCTAATTTGTGGGGAGAGAACTGTTTCTGGCAATCACTTCTGGAGGTTTTGGCCAATCAGGGTGATCAAACGGGGCCAGGGGGCCCTTGGGTACTGTTACAGTGATCCAGCATTGAGAATAACGTAGGTGCCATCAGGGATCTGTGCTGTTGGGAGTGGGGAGACAAATGATGGAAAGTTTGGGACAGTAAGTCACAGCCCCTGACACTGCCATCCTGAGCCCAGACAAGATGCTCCCTTTCCCTGACTCCACATGAATTTCTTACACTTTTCCTTTAGTGATATATTCTTCCTCAATTTGAAACTGCCTTTGAAATTCTCTTAAATCTGAACATGTCTTTGTAAGCATGTTGGGAGTGGGGACACGTAGTGTGATTTGCCTCAGGCCCCACATCCCCTAGGGAGATTCTTGGATGCTCCATTCTTGGACTGGACACAATTGTTGTAGTTACGTAGGGCCAGGAGAATTTGCAAAACAATCAACAAGAGCAGAGGGTCAGAGAGAAAGAATGAAGCCAAGACAGGGAACATTAGAAGTGTAATCTCATTTAATCCTCACAATTACCCATAAATTGAGGACAATAACTCAAATTCACAGATAAGCTGAAGACCAGGAAGACTTAAGTTACTTGTTCAAAGTTACCATTGAAGTGGCAGAGCTGAGCTCCAAATCCAGACTGGCTTGATTCCAAAGCTTCTGTTTTTCACCATACAATCCTGAAGGCAACACAGATTCCTGAACAAAACGTTCTGGGCATCCCAGACTCTCCACTCTCACCAAAGAGCCCAGCACAGAGGAGGAGAAACCCATTCAGAATTCTATCCTCATGTGACCAGGAGGAAGAGTCCTGCTTTGAAGGCAGAGTCTTTTCTTTAAAAGTATATTCTCTACCTAGCTCATTCCCGAAGAAAGGCCCGTGGAGAATATGGCTTCTCGTGTGGGTACAGGATGGGATCCATGTGGCACCAGCAAGCACCCCAAAGCATCACTCCTGTTCCAGTATACCTTCCTGCATCCAGCTGTCCTCCACCCCCACTCCACCTTCCCCTGCCCTAGAAGGAGAATGGCAGTGCTCAGCGCCGCAGGAGAGAGGAGCAGAATGAACGCTGTCCCTCTCGGGAAAAAATGTGTTTTCTGCCATGTTGATGACATGAATGAAATGACTCAAGATGAATATCCAAGGACATATCAGAGACTAGTCGACAGTGGTGAAGGAAGGGAAGAAAGCCGGAGTGGAGTTTATGAAAGTTTTCCACTCAAGTCAGCAACAGCTTAAATTCAAACCAGGCACAAGGACGCTTGCATCTCCATATGAGTTGTTCATCAAAGGGCTAAAAGAAAGGAAATCTGAGCCAGAGAGGGTCTGGCCTAAAAGCTTTCAAGTGATTTCTTTCCGTAAGGAAACTATTTCCTTTGTCTGTGCATGCTCAGGGAAACTGCCTTTTTGGAACTTGGTTCACGCTCAGTGCAGGACACAGTTCTTTTGACCAGTTTAAAAAAAAATCAGAAGTATGGGAACGTCTACTGTTCTTGACACACACAGACACACACACACACAGAGGCACACATACAATTATAAATATATAGGCCTTGTTTACTCATGCTGGAATACTATATGACCCAAATATTTAATCTGGGCTGATTTAAATGAAATTTAATAAGGCAGAGGAGTGAAGTAGCTAGCATCTAGGATATTCTGATAATCTACAACGAGGTACGCCAAAAATCAGGGAAATCACGTGCCATTGTGGTATCTCCGGAAGTCCTTCAAAAAAAGTAACCCAAAGCTTAAGTCTGGACTTCTCTGCTCAGGAAAGTAGACTGTTTCGACAGGTTTGCATTGATTAAAAGCAAGAAGGAACAGCCAAACTCCACCAGGACAGGAATCTTAGCCGCTGCCCCATCCCAGGCTTCCCTTCTTTCAGCACTTTGTTTAGACAAACGGCGCTCAAGTTCTCAGTGTTTTTCCAAGTGAGTTCAGAGAGGTCTCCCCTCGCCCCACTTGGTTGTCAGCTGCCTGCTTGAGTTCTTTTAAGACACCCACCCTTGCAAGGCAGCTGGGATGGGACAGTGGCTGGATGACGATTAGGGCTTTAGCAGTGTGCGTCCTAACTGGGTGCCTTAACAGAATTACATTCGTCTCTCTTCTGGCTTTTGTTCCTCCCCTTGTCGACCCCGTTTCACATTTTCCTTTCCTCTCTATAGTCTAATCAGATTTTTAGAAATTAGAGCTGGAAAGAGCTCTGAAATTTGTCTCCTCTCTCCCCTGCCAGGGCTCAGTTGTTTTCTATGGTTAATTTTCCATAGCTCCAGCCAGGCCTCCTTCTAAATGCCTCTGATAGTGGGGTTCCTACCACTCTCCCTTGAGAAACACCTCCCTCGCCTCAGAGACTTGACTGTAAGGAACACTTTCCAAATACCCAACTGTCAATTTGTCTTCCCTTAGTTTCACGCTACTTCTCAAGGCATCCTCTCCTGAGGCAGATCTGGGTTCCTGCGTCTGCTGCGCCCCCTGCAGGACACACTTATTTGACATCTGTGTAGAGCAACAGCTATTTTTAAGTGGCTTCTCTTTGGGGGAAATGCAAAATCAGATTCTGGATAATCCATCAGTGGACCAAAAGGATAAGGTACTCAATTCGTGAGACTTATTTACATTTACAGTTGGGGTGGAGAAATGCTATAAATGAAATAAAGTCAAAATTTTGTGGATTAGCTGTCCTTATTTGCATTAACTAGTTAGTGGAAATTAAGTGGTACTGATAGTCCTCCTTTGTTAACAAGGTGATTGGCTTTATCACCAGGGTGATTAGGTGCCTCTGTCCACTTTCTAGGAACTGGTCCCCATCATGTTGGGGGAGGGAACATCCCTAACGCTCCTCTACAGAAAGGACTCCAAACATTGTTCACTATAGCACAGTTCTGGCTGGTGGCTTGTGCTCAGGCACCATCAAACCACTGGTGGAGTTTGGTTCCCAGACAGCCTTTCTTCATGAAACTCCAGACTCAGGAAACTGTCTAACAGATCCTGGAGGTGTAGAATAAAGAAAGCCTTTCAAAATGAATTAATAAAAAATATAAAAAGAGATTTATCACTATCTCTGAAAACGTACTTGAATAACGTAGGAACCGTGTCAGGATTTGCACAGAGGGCAACATATTGTCTTTTTACTCCAGCTGTGGGTGGGGGCAGGGAACAGCCATTCTTGGAAAACTTAGAGACCTGCCTGATTACAAATTTACAATTTCCTTCCTTATAGCACTGAGGAAAAAATACATTAATTAATGAAAAGTTGTGTGCAGCTTCCTTTATTTCTGTCACGCTATGCATGTCAGTTGTGTAATTATTACCTGTCTCTCTTTGGGTCTCCTTGGGGTAATTGCCAAAAACCTAATAAAGTTTGGGGAGGCCAGAAGATCGCCTAGCTGAATGGAAATGTTATTTCGGGAGGAACAGCTGAACACAATAGAATCCTCTTCTCTTTAAAGTGAATGCTCTGCTCTTTTTTGCCTCACGTCTCAGTTTTACACATTTTGCTTTAGTGGTTACTCTCACTTGGAAAATACCCTTTTGCTTGGCCCTGACCGACCCAGGTGGGAAAAAAATTTTGCTTTAAATATCTTGTTACACCAACAGTTCTTTTCCCCTTAGCAATAATTTTCATCTTCAAACTCATTTTGGGCATAGGAGTGATTCCCAGGAAGGGATCCCCAAACACCAAGAGGTCCTGAAGGTAGTAATGGGAGTCTACAGACTTTACATAATTCAAAAAGCCTAATGGAAATCACATATTTACTCAGAATAGGGCTGCGGAAGAAATCAGTAAAACTTCTTTGCTTTGGCTAGAAATACAGCAAGTCTGTGTGTTAAGGATGGCTAGTTTTTGTGGATGGGAAGGATGTCGTGGTCATCACAGGGGTTAGTGGGTATGACTAGTAGATGTCAAGTTGTTGCTATAACCCCATTACTTTGGTAGATTCAAGATCTTCGAGCAAAGAGTCCAAGGTGGGAGGTAGGGAGCAGAGCCATTTCTAAGCGGGAGTTTGAGGAGGAGAAAGTCAAGAATACTTGCTCTATAGTGTTCCTTAAGTGACCCTTCTGTCCTCTGGAGTCATCGTCTTTGCTTTTGATGCCTTTCCAGAAGAAAGGGAAGTTTTATGAGGAATCCAGTGACCCTGGGGTTTGTTATGGCGTCTTGTCTGATTTCTCCCTTGCACACCTCCCTCTGATAGAGCAGGAATGGGGTGTAGATTCCAGAGGTTGCTGGTTCTAATTCTTGCTCATTGCTGCCTCCATCAATGCCTTGTTTTCCCTCTCTAGGAAATAAAAAGACACAGCATCATCTCTTTCTTCATTCGTTGGAGGAGAGGGAGAAGAAACCATGTATTTCGATGTCTGAATTCCTTGGAGTACGATGTCTTGTAAATACAAGTTATTAATATTCTATAAATCCCCCCAAAAGCAAGAATCCAAAGACAGATATTTATAAGGAGATACCATTAAAATGTCCAAATGGAGTCCTATATATTTCTGCAT